>NW_022170509.1:16746689-16988725 GCF_008802855.1 Photinus pyralis
TTTTTTACCAAAAATCGACTACACCAAAATTTCTCGGGAAAACACTTTTTCTTATTAATTTGGGTGCGTAGAATCCAAATCAATTCGTACTTTTTCGATCAGACTTCTCAATCAAAAGTTATAGACTAGAAACCAATTTCGAAAGAAAATTCAAAGGGCTGTAACTTTTGAACTAGTAGCCCAATCTTGGAACTGTTTGAAATTATGGATTGTACAGGCCACATTTATTTGATGTTTTGTAGTCTCTTTAAGTGCACTCTTCGCTTCTTGTTCCAAAGCGGCTTAACGAATTTTTTTAATAGATCGGGTCAGTTATGGGGTGCTGCTTTATATTTTATCGACCTACGTTATGTTTGCCTACTAAAAACTGCGACATAACTCATAATCTTTATGCAATTCTCAAGCTAATTTGAAATGTGTGACGGTTAAAAGTTTATCAGATCATTTTCGTGATTTTACACCACTTAGTAAGGGATATATGCACATACCCGTGTTCAAATCGTACCTAGTATTATATAAATGTAGTAAAGGACGATGTACGGTATGTATTATTGGCATTAATGAAAACTAGATCTTCAAACTTAAACGATCTTTATATATTTAGAGTGTTTTGGTTTTATGACCATCACAGCCGCGACCTCTTCTACCTGAAGCTATACCTTCAAGCGCTCTGAAAGTCGAATGTCTCTATATAGCGATATTTTGGAAATTTATTGTCAGAAATCATGAGAGCATTTTATTTGTCCTAAACTTTTATGACGGTCTAAATTTTCATTTCTTTCAATTACATTGTTTCTATGTGGTTTGTAGGAGGATATAAAAATGACTATACATATTCCGAAAATCGGGATTTATGATTTAATACCGCACTAACCCTTAAAATTAAATATTTGACATAATTACCACAACAATCTTGAGATTTTTGGTGCTGCCCATAATTTTCATTTTATGGACATATTCGGTCTTTAACAACATGTATCAGTTATAACGAGGGAAAATAATAAAACTCTTATAGTAGCCACCAACATATTAGAGGGTTTAACGCATATATCTTTATACTCGTGCTAAATTGTTTCGGAAGTAATGAAACGGAAACGCGTGCTAGCGCTTAATAATACCGGGAAATAATTGTAGAAAATAAAGTGAGCGACAAATTAAGTTTGGCCGTTGGGAGGTTTTATTTTTATTTATGGCTTTGAGGTTTAGGTACATGCTTATACAACCATCGCTATTAAATCAAATAAAAGTTTATGGATCGACCACATGTATATCAAGACATTTATGTGTAGGGATATAGAGAAGGTGTGTTACAACTCGATGCGATTTCAAATCTGATCCTTGTTGGAGAGAACACAAGGTCCCGATTGGGAATATGCCACGATACTGTTCTGGTAATGGCACATTTCAACGCGTGTATCCATGTCGCAAGATGTCGTTCTATAGATTGCAGACATATTTCTTAAAGTCATTTTTATTCCTATAATGATCAAAAATTGAGAACGCCAAGCTATAAGAGCGCAATTATATTTAATGAGAAGCGATGCCAAGGAAGTGCTTTTATTCATGTACGCTTTCCCGTCTACCTACAGGTACTCGCACTTCTGATCAATATTGAATGGCTTGAAATGCCTATACTTAACTTTTATTATTTTCCCATCAGATATGCAATGCTGTAATAATACGAATTTGACACTTCATTAAATTTGCCAAAGCTTCGAATTTGTCAATTAATCTCCGTGTACGGAAAGGAAACGAACGCTCCATAGTGGACTAGTGGAGCTGGGTGGAGAGACCAGATTAGCTGGCCAATAAAACAGAAAAGCTATTTCGCTTACAACGGCAAAGTTAATTATTATGTGTGAAACTGGTGCAAATAGATGACAATACTAACAAATTATTATTTCCAAAGGTCTTATGTATAGGTAGTGTGTAAACTGCACAAAAATGTGTAGTATTCAGAAATTCATAATAAATTTGGGTGTTTTGAAAATACGAACACTTCATTTTTTAAATGGAAACCCCTTTCTTGATTCTCCACAGAAAAATAAGCGTAGTTTGTAATTACGTCTCCATATCAAAAATCAAGGGTTTTTGTTAAAAAGGGGAGCGAAACAACA
This sequence comes from Photinus pyralis, assembly GCF_008802855.1. NCBI lineage: Eukaryota > Metazoa > Arthropoda > Insecta > Coleoptera > Lampyridae > Photinus > Photinus pyralis. The sequence continues at coordinate 16,748,807 of NW_022170509.1, forward strand.
TTTTGTGCAATTATTGTATAGCAGTTTTAAGTTTAATAATAGACTACTGGGTATCTGCACCAAATTAGTTAACAATTCCTCTTTTTTTTTCGTGAATTCGCGAAAACTTGACTTGAAAAAGAGGAATTTCTATCCATTTTGGTGCCGATACCCATTTACTGAATCACCCATCTGTGCCAAGGATAGGCAATTTTTGCCCGGCACGGTTTCAACTAAAGGGAAAAACTCGTTACAACAGAACGCATACCCATGATTAACTGCGTTGAAAGAAAATACTGCAGCAGAAAACCGAAAATTCAATTTTGAAGTCTGGCATCAGGCGGCTAAAAATAAATAAAATAATATCCACTGGCCAGGCAAAAATTGGATTTATTGGGAATAAGAAAAGAAGTAATATGATTGTTTTTATTCAAATAAAATATAAACGACAACCAAGAATAAAATCTTGAAAAAAATACCATAGCTTTAATAAACTGAAACTGTTTTTTAAATTCCATTCAATTTAAGTTCCAAAATTAAAACAACTAATAACAAATAAAATAATTATATAGTAGGTAATTCTTGTATTGTTTATTCCTATATCCAATATCAATTGCGTGTGAGGGATACACTAGAACGAATGAACGAAAGAAAAAAAAACAAAAATGAAGAAATTATTAACTTCCAGTCGAATTTGACGCTTCTTTGTTTAGGTATCAATTTTTTACAGAAAATTAGCATCCATACTATAAAGCTAGTAGGTGGTATTTCGTAACAGCTGGGTCAAACCTTTGTTGAACAATGTCGCGGTATGGTAACAAAAATTCGTTGTTGACTAACGATATCCAAACATCTGTAGCTTTAGATAAAGTTACTGTATCACTCTGCAAAACATCGAGCGAGTGTCCCACCAGGGGCGGACTGGCACGGGGGGGCGGGTGGCCATTGCCACCTAGCCTGTAGATCATAATGGCCCGTTGGAAGTTTATAAGTATGTGCTGTATTTAGTTTCTTGCACTATTAATAAATTATTAACAGTTTCTCTAATTGAGGTTGATGTTAGGTTGTTAAAAAATTCTGTTTTAATTGAAGTGTTTTACAATGAATTTATCATTTTTTGTCGTAGTATTTTGAAAGTGCTGAAATACAATGATAGGCGACGCACCTCGTGTGGATTGTATATTTTGTTACTTTTAATTATCAGCTGCAATTTAAAAAAAAACTGTATGGTAATTGATTTTCGAGAAAAGAGTACTTTAAAATGTTTTTGTGGTGCACCTCAGAGCTACCCCCCCTCCCCCCCGCCACCTTCATTACTACACTAATACTTTAATGGCCCGTAAGTACCCAGTCCGCCCCTGTGTATAACCTTTTTTTACCAAAAATCGACTGCACCAAAATTTCTCGGCAAAACACTTTTTCTTATTAATTTGGGCGCGTAGAATCCAAATCAATTCGTACTTTTTCGATCAGACTTCTCAATCAAAAGTTATAGACTAGAAACCAATTTCGAAAAAAAATTCAAAGGGCTGTAACTTTTGAACTAGTAGCCCAATCTTGGAACTGTTTGAAATTATGGATTCTACAGGCCACATTCTATAAGAAAATTTTTTTTTCCGGGTCGATCTGAGACAATTTTTTTTATTTCGGGGCTCAAAAAAGGCAGTGTATAACCTTCCTTTTTTACCAAAAATCGACTACACCAAAATTTCTCGGGAAAACACTTTTTCTTATTAATTTTGGTGCGTAGAATCCAAAACAATTCGTACTTTTTCTATCAGACTTCTTAATAAAAAGTTATAGACTAGAAACCAATTTCGAAAGAAAATTCAAAGGGCTGTAACTTTTGAACTAGTAGCCCAATCTTGGAACTGTTTAAAATTATGGATTCTACAGGCCACATTCTATGAGAAAATTTTTTTTCCGGGTCGATCTGAGATAATTTTTTTTGAGGGCCTTTTTTACCAAAAATCGACTGCATCAAAATTTCTGGGGAAAACACTTTTTCTTATTAATTTGGGTGCGTAGAATCCAAAACAATTCGTACTTTTTCTATCAGACTTCTCAATAAAAAGTTATAGACTAGAAACCAATTTCCGGGTCGATCTAAGACAATTTCTTTTTCGGGGCTCAAAAAAAGGCAGTGTATAACCAGGGGCGCACTGGCCCGGGGGGGCGGCTGGCGATTGCCACCTGGCCTGTAGATCATAATGGCCCGTTGGAAATTTATAAGTATGTGCTGTATTTAGTTTCTTGCACTATTAATAAATTATTAACACGTTAGGCGACGCACCTCGTGTGGATTGTATATTTTGTTACTTTTAATTATCAGCTGCAATTGAAAAAAAAACTGTATGGTAATTTATTTTCGAGAAAGGAGTATTTTAAAATGGTTTTGTGGTGCACCTCAGAGCTACACCCCCCCCCCCCGCCACCTTCATTACTACACTAATACTTTAATGGCCCGTAACCTATGCAATTCCACCTGGCCCGCAGTTACCCAGTCCGCCCCTGTGTCCCACAGAACGTAATGAGCTGAACAGTCATATGTAACGAGTACTGCATATCTTTCATTCAGAATTTCGCGCATTTTCTCCATCTTCTTCCCATTATCTGTGCAAAAGGCCAACACCTTTCTATTGTATTTTTCTTTACACTCTTTAATGGTGGCCAATACTACTTGAACGATAATCTGTATCTTTTTTGTTACGTTCACAATCGAGGATTGATAACAATTAGGTATATGATTCCTTGCCAGTTGTAAATTTTTTGTAAAAAAATTGCTGTACAAAAGTTGTATATATTAGGTATAAATAATCAAAAAAGATCCATTATTCGGAAACAAAAATACAAAATGAAAAAAAATGCTTTAAAAAAGTGTTATTTTGACGAATTTTATAACCCCTATTGCGTTAGCCACTTTTGAGTAGAAACACCCTGTATATATGAACGTATGTACGTATGTACTTTGACAGTTATCCAACATTTCAAATTCCAAAATTTTGGATATGGGTATTAGACGTACAGAAACAATAAATTGCGGACTTTTGAAAAAAAGACGCACTGACATCGAACTTTTTTTTTCAAATAGCAACGCAAAATGTTAATTAAATTATTCGTTAAATTATTCGTTTATTTTTCTGTGTACAAGAAAAAACGTCAAAGTTAAGAACTAAAATATTTTAATCTCAGTGAAATAAAAAATAATCACAAAAAAATGATTTGCAAATAATTATTTTCAAATCATAATTATTTTTTATTTCTCTCTTTTCTCTTTATTCTCACATTTAGCATTTATTACTAATTTAGAATTAATAACGTTTCTTTACGTATTTTCGCATTTGTCCTGTAAATGAGTGTTCCTGTGTAGATTAAATGGGGGCAAAGTTACCCCTTTTTGTAAACTGAAAAAAACGTTTGAAATTTTTAAAAATCATTCAAAATAACTGAGATTTCCTCGAAAAACTGAAAATGTCAAATTTCGTTTTCTATGGACAGTTTTGTTTTGGAGAATCTGAATCTGTTATCACCATTTCCAGCACACGCTAGATGTAGAAGCTACTACTCTCTTATTTGTTATAACCACCATGTTGGATTTTTACGAAATGAGATAGAGGACAAAAAAAGAAAAATAGTGACACGTCATACTTTTAGATAAATTTATAAGAAAAATTTCAAAATCAAATTTCGCAACAAAACATCCACTGGTATCTTGCTGAATCAACATAACGTTGATGGCGATAGATTCAAATGAATTTCTTTGTTTGTCCTCTATCTCATTGCGTAAAAATCCAATATGGCGTCTATAAAAAATAAGAAAGTAGTACCCTATAGCTTCTCCATCTAACGTGTTATGGAAATTCTGGTAAAAGATTAAGATTCTTGTCGTGCCCATAGAAGGTGCTAATGGGAACCGTCCATTTTTAGGCCATTTCGGGCAGGGAAAAAATTTGACATTTTCAGTTTTTCGGTGATATACCAGTTATTTTCAAAGATCTTTCAAAAATTTCAAATTTGGGCAAATTAGTTCCCATTTAACCTACTTTTACGGAGATCCCACTGGTGAGCCATGAATTTGAACCACAAGCAATGCAACAGTAATACACTCACTAAAGCTATTGTTTAGAATACTAAACTGAGTGTTAATGAAAATTGACGGGGTAGCAAATGCCTAGCTCCTACTGAATGCAGTCGTTAAGGCTCACGGGAATTGGAAAAGGGTCATTGTTTTCTTTTGTTTTTGGAGAATTAACAAACTGTTAATAAAAAATGAACTTGGTTCCTGCTGAAGGAAGGGTATTGTAAAGAAAATTTAATTACGTGCTTTATTGATTGCGTCACATCCGCCTTCGTTATTTATCGCCGATAACTAATCTGTCATGGCGCCTCGATGTCTATCGAGATTTCTGGAATATTCGCTACAATATCATCAACATAAAGTCTATTAAAAATTAAAATAGGATTTTATAATTCAATCAATCCGAACAATTATTCCACTGAGTTTCGCAGTCTCCTACAGTCAATAAATAAATACCCGATTAATATGATAGTCAACCTTTACCAAACAATTGTCGCCTTCTCCGTTCCTAAACCACCCTCAAACCTTCAACCCCATCCTGCGATTCCTTTTCTCCCCCACAACCTCAATTCGGCTTCCTTCGTCCGCACCAAAGATAGAATTGACCCCTTCATTTCTGCGTTTTAAATAAACAACTTGAATATCCTCCATTTTTGCAGGTCTCAAATAAGACCCCCTTCGCAAAAAATTTAAAGAAAGTTTTCAATTTTCTCTGAACGATATTTTAAATCTTAATAAGAACCTTAATATAGGTAAAGTAAGACTCAATATAACACAAATTATGTACATCAATGAAGCTTTGCTTATAACTTTATCATGGCACTAGAAATGAGGATCTGCCGAGTCTTAACACAATTTAGGGCTCCTACCCCCTTCCAGGGTTAATGAGCAGGGGGGAAATTTTGAAAACTAGGCGAGTGAAATGTCATTTACCGTGTAATTTTTTGCGCCGAAGCAAATGAAACATACCCATACTTATAGAATCAAAAACGCGTCCATCAGCAAAGTGACTGGTAACCATTACCTATTTTGCTTCTGATGTGATTTTTATTTAGTAGATCTAAGATTTCAAGAAGGAAAAGTCGCTTCTACTCAAGTAAAACAAGATCGTAAAACCCCCGAAATTGTTGACAAAATTTGGGCTTCTGTTTACTATACGCGCGAAGACGTATAAAATAAAACAGGCCGTCTGAGTGACGGACTAAGGAAATTAACGCAGGTTTTCAATGAATCGTTTTAAAGCAAAAACTTTTTACAAATTGGGTTTTTCAGACACAAATATGTTTTACATACATTTTGTTTTAAGAAAATAGTGCAACCAGAGTGAACGACTATTTTAAAAATATATAGCGACCCCTTCCGAGAAAGAACTAAACCGAAGTTTAATGAAACGTTAAGGGATCATTTGCTATCGGTCTAGTAATACAGTTGTAACTACCCCACGAGAGGTGGCGCTATTCTACAATATTCTCATTGTTCACTTACAACAGGGAGCTGTTCATACGCACAGGTAGCTACCCCTTAAATTTTAAACGATCAAAAAATCTAATTACAAGGGCTAAATCTGAAAAGCTCTCAAGAAGTCAAGATTAATTAACTTCTGCAACAAAATATTGAATAAAATATGTATGTACCTTTGAACCAATGACAACCAAACGACATCTTGTGGGAAACACTACAGTGAAAATCAATCTTGGCTTTATCATTGATTTTCGAGGGTGGCGTTTGAGGAACACACTGAAATATGTTTAAAATAACTATACCCATGGTTATTACAAACAAATCACATCTCGTCTCCCTCAGAATCCCTTTTATCTATCATCAGGATTGACTTTGGATAAGCTAAGTGATTGATCTGTGGCGATTCACTTACCTACAACCATCTTTTAAAAACCTTTCCTTTTAATAAGTTTAGGTGTACCTAAGTGTTCTCATCTTCCTTTTTTTCCAAAAATCGACTGCACCAAAATTTCTCGGGAAAAAACTTTTTCTTATTAATTTGGGTGCGTAGAATCCAAAACGATTCGTACTTTTTCGATTAGACGTCTCCATCAAAAGTTATGGGCAAAAAACCAATTTCGACAAAAAATTCAAAGGGCTGTAACTTTTGATCTAGTAGTCCGATCTTGGAACTGTTTGGAATTATGGATTCTACAGGCCACATTCTATAAGAAAATATTTTTTTCCGGTCGATCTGTGACAATTGTTTTTCCTGGGCAAAAAAAGGCAGTTATAACCTTCCTTTTTTACCAAAAATCGACTGCACCACAATTTCTCGAGAAAAAACTTTTTCTTATTAATTTGGGTGCGTAGAATCCAAAACGATTCGTACTTTTTCGATTAGACGTCTCAATCAAAAGTTATGGGCAAAAAATTCCTGTTTTTAAAATTTAAAATTCTTATTTTCGTCATTTCGTGAAAGGCAGGACGCAGGTACCTCACCTAAGTAGCAGTACTAAGTACCTGATACCTATTTGTTATTTTGGGCATCAATGCAGCGAATTGCCGATCGATGCCTAATAGCCAAATCGTTGACTGCCAACACTGATCACTCACTGAATAGTGAATACTACAGAATATTTAGATTTTAGTGACTTTAGACTTTAACCAAAACCAAAATTGTTCTCTATATATACCTATATATTATTGCCTTTATTTTAAAGTGGGCGGAGCGGATAGCGGAGTATTACCTAAATACCTAATAGCTATGATGATAACTCAATTCTTCTGGGGGGGGGGGGGGGAGATATCCCCTTCCCCCCCCCCCCCCTGTAAATATGCCACTGGTCATAGATTTTTGGGAGTAGCTTCCTCCTTTTATTTTGCCATTTTCTTCGTTGTCACTTCTTGCTTAGTAGGTATACACAGCAGTTTTCTGCATTTTGAGCGTTACTTTTGTTGAATTCTTCTTGTGAAGGAGTATTTATTTAGTTGTTCTAGCAAGTTTACTTCTTTAAAAGCAAAGAGAATACAGCACGATTATCTTTGTTTGAAAAAATTCTTCCAATCTAGATAAGTGTCCTCTATTATCCGTATAGTGTCTCTGCAACTTATCTTAGTGTATAGTTTACTTCATTTTACCACAGTCTTCTCCCAATTGCTGTTGGATTCTGTAACCTTTTACAGTTTCCTTCTTTAGCTTGACTTCAAACGCTTTCTTAGCGTCAGCTTGTCTTCCCAGATGTCGCTACCAATTGTAAAAACTTGCTCTCAAGGTTACACCTGCAATACGTTTCGTTTTCTCACCCTTGGAACATAGGATGTACAAACTGAAATTACAGCAGTTAGCACCACTACTTATTACCTCCCTACGGTCTACTAGTTTTTAATTTTCATATTTTGCCACCTAATCCCTTTCCCACTTTAAAATTAAGCTCATAGAAAGATATACTTTGAAAGGCATTCAATTTTTTTTTTCACCAAAGAAGTTAATCACTGAATATGTTCTGGTGCCGAAAAAAGATAAGACTAATTAGTACCATTGAGTAAAGAATCTATTATTCGATGATAGTAGGTACCAAATATTCAGTAATAAATATTTATGAAACATTCTTTATTTATTATTACAAATGTACATATTTTTAAATAATACTCCCTAAATTGCATTTATTGTATTATATACATTTTTCACATCCCATCCAACAAAATTCGAAGAAGAGTTGATTCTCAATGCATCATGCTAAACTGTACAAAAAATAGTAAATTTTGCATATACAAGAATCTTTCTCATAATCAACATTTATTTTGCTCAAAGCAATTCATTTATTAGGCTAGAAGTAAAGTAATATTTCCATTGGATGAAAAATAATAAAACGCAAACAGTGATGACTAATGAACGATAATCGAATGAATAGGTTTCATAAACCCAAAGTATAATTGTGTTGTTTATTAGAAAACGAAGAGTCCTTAATGTTTACAGGCATTCATCTTAAAATGCTAAGTACTGCAAAGCAAACGACAAGAACTATAAAATAATGCAATTTTTATAAAACTTAAAAACTGTATGTATGCAAATAGTTTTATTGTTACCATTTCCATACTCCGCTAGTATGTATAGAACTAGATAAATTTTTATTAGCACCCACAAAATTTTAAAATGAAGTTTAGTACGATCATTATTAATTTGCAATTTTACTTACAATTACATCTTATAAGTGAACACTCGAAATGAAAAATAAATAAGAGTAGGCACGAAAAATAAGAAACATTTATTAAACCATTTGTTATCACAAAAAAATTATATGTTAATTAAAATAAAGGAGGCAAGCACTATGAATGAAATGCCAATTAAACTATGTTCGCAACAAATACAACAAAGTGTAACCTGTGCAAACTTGCTGAAGAATTTTTGGAATGAAATAAAAGAGAACAAAGAATTAAGTGAATTTAAATTATTTAAACAAAAACGTAGAGTATGATTAAATAAATCTTAAGTTATCACTTTCGACGCCATTCGGCCCTTTACAAAAATACATGTGCCTTCGCATTTTTTACAAGAAATAGAAGTAATGAACAGAAGCACATGCAACAGTTAAATAAACTACTGCAGCGCATATAAAAATTAAGATAAATTCTTATAATACATATTTGTCAATTATTCCTCCTGTACAATTATATATATATACACAAAAAATAGGATAATCCAACTATCTATTCGATTAACAAGAAAAAACCAAGCGTCATACTTGGTCTTTGAAAACATATCTAGGGTACCTATCACTGTATCAGTCTTAACGCATAAATTTTCTTAAGCAAAACCAAAGCCTTCTGAACATTCGTGAATGGCTTTTTGTAAGTAAGTGCGTAGCTTTTCAGAAGTCTCGTAGACAGGTAAGTCGAGCTGATTGAAACTGCAAAATAAAAATGTTTAATTTTGATCAAGTTAACCGTCAACGGTAAACCCAAAATTGGTCTGAACTGAAAAATCCTAAAACAGTCTTTCAATTTTAGTGACACAGAGGTTTCCTAAATTTTAAGATCGCACCTGAAACAAAGTCTGACTTACCAAGTATGAGCTGAAGGCAAACGGTCTGTAGAACGATCATCACGATGCACTTGGAATTTTTGCACTCCATTCATACCTTCTAAGTGAGCAAAACCTTGCAATGGAACTTTTGATGTTCCTGTGACGAATTGAAGAAATTTAGCTCTATCTGCCTGATCGAAAGAACGTAACGCCCTCCAGAACCACTGAATCTGAGGAGAAAGTGATGCAAAAAACATTTTGAAAAAGTGGGCACGTACCTGCAATGAATTACTTTGGTACTTGTGATACTCTGTGTTCGCCTTCAGATCATCTATATCGACGTTAGGCAACCCTGATATGAGCAATTCTAATTCTTGCTCATTAAATATTGATATTAATCGTTTAGGAATTATATCGTAAAAACCTTCTAAGAAAGCGTTTAATCTGCAATTTACGAATATATTAATCACACCGCACTAGGAATATTATAATTATTGGCCTGAAACTTACTGTTGCCTAATAGCGCCAGTCATTTTCATTTGACACGAAAGTCTAACATACTCCATCTTATTCTCCTCGGTTACAGGAACATTTCGACCGTCAGGAATTAAATCGCGAGTTTCCGTAACACCAAACTCGTTAATTTCAGTGCTGAACGTTAGATCGTAATCTAAATCCTTAACGTGGTACTCCATCAAATAAACTAATCCCCTATAAAAGCTATAGTCTTCACTTTCCATATCTGTATACTTTACAGGTATGCCCAATATGTGTTTATAAAACGAACGCGTAAAGTAACATTCTAATAATTTATTATCATAAATTGCTTTCGCTGCAACACAAAACAATTTGGATACGGTCCTTTCGGATAATGAACTTACCAATGACACGACCTACAAACTTAAAGTAGCATAAATGATTGGGGTTATAATGACTAGCTGGATTGATCATGTACGTGACACGATCGCCAGGTGAAGTCGTAAATAGTGCATACATTGGATTGAAAATGTCACGAGAGATGATCATGTACCATTCTCTTAACAATCCCCCCGCATCTTGACCTTCTTCCTCTGCAAGATTGTAACGTAAGTAAAGAATAAATAATTCGTTATGTTTACCCTCAAAAACAATGTAAAATCTATTCTTCCATTCCTCAGGGGTACGTCTGTACAACTCTCTGAACGAGTCCTCGAACACGTGACTCCGACGTACGTGAATTGCGGTCTCCTCCCTCCTAAGGCCTTGATCTAAACGCTCCAACTCAGTCCTAAAGTACTTTCTCTTCACGTCGAAGTCCAACACTTTGGTATGATCAACAAGCACAGAGAAAGGACCGTCGGTTAAGTGGGCCGTCGTTTGTCTCAAGATCTGATTCAATACAGTACGATGCTTTTCGGCAAAATTTATAAACTTGAGCTGGTCAACGGGCACATTCAATTTGGCGCTTGATTCTACACTAGTGACCGTGTCGCTGCTCTCCGAACCACTTTCGTTATTGCGCGAAGACGATTCCGGCTCCGGTGCAGAATTCTGTGGTTTACTCACTTCACGGTCCGTCGCTCCCTGTTGTGGCGAGTAAACAAGGAAGAATGCCTCAACAGCGGGCTGTGTAAAAAAGTAAGCTCTAGAGTTCTTTGTTTTGTTATATGGCGGGGATTAAAAAAATCTCGCATTTTTTTATCAACTTTTTAAAAAATGGGTGGAGATAGGGAGAGCAAATTTTACTGTGCGTGTGTCTCTGGACAAGAGCTATAAAATGAAAACCATGCATGTAAACCACTTTTACAGACCTCAACATACTAACTGCCCACAGTTTATACCTAAATAAAGTCAGAGGTCCACAGGGGACAGAAGAATCTGGAAACCCGTAGCACAGCCGGGAGGTCGGGTGTTCGAACCTGAGTTGAGGTGAATTTTTCATCTGTGGCAGAGGTGGGAACTTCCTTAGATCAGTTTCGAGCATTCTGCCAGCTACTCCGAATTAGGTATTCTTGCAGTTTTCCTAATTCGTAAGGTAAATACCGGAGTAGTATAGAACAACTTAAGACCTTCTGCAGACACCTCTAAAAAGCATTATGCGGGTCACTCTGTAATTGGGCGAAAGCCGGTTGACGGGCCATAACAAGAGAGGAGCAATAAATAAATAACTACTCAAATAAATCAATATTACATATGCTACAGATTTGACTAAATTTGAATTGAGGACCTTTGTTTTAAAATTGCACAATAATTGTGTAAATAAATGTGATCAGCTAGGGTAAGGGCCGTATTTAGGGGTCGATTTGTTATTTACTGTAGATTTCACGTACGAGACGTTTTTATTATGGTAATTTTCCTTTAGCTGAATTAATATGATTCTGTTTAAGCATGAGGGTTGGTTTTATTATTTATTAGCTGAAGGTTTAGGGTGTTAATCAAATTTAGGGCATATTTTAGCTTTTGATACATAAATAATTAAAGTGAAATGTTCCATAGGTGTGGGTGGCTTTCATTTGGGATTAATACACAGGGTGTTTATTCAATGTAGGGTATCTGAGATATTATGTTTAACTCAATTAGACATAAACTTGCAAGAAACATAGCTACAGATAAAAAGTTCCGAAAATATCAAAAGACCCAATTACGCTGTAAATGGCCCTACCTGCAAAACCAGGACGGCATGATCATCTGGCGTGTGTTCCAGTTCTAGAAGGCACAAGCTCAGTGTATCCCACAAACTCTCTAACTCGAACAGCTGATCGCTTAGTGCAGACAAATGTGAGTGATCCAAGTTGACATCGCCTGTAAAAACATTGTTGCAAAACAAACTCAATAACAATTTTACATACTAGTATCTTGCAAAAGATCATCACGTGGTTTGTCGACCTCTTTCTCCTCATTTTTCTTCTTTTCTTCTTCTTCTACTGAAAGATGATAAAATTTCAGACATCCCGTTAGAAAACTTACCTTTTAGTAAACCATTCTTAATGGCTTCACGGATTTGAACAATAACGCGTAGGACTCGTAAAAAGAACAATTGGCTAGATGTTTTGGACGTAAGTGGAGCCATACACGGCAACTGCAAGTCGTAACCTGCCTTAACTTTGGTGGAAGCTGTGATAATTACTGTTTCTTTGGTAAATCTGTTTTGCATCATTCCTTTTGAGGAACTTGGACTTGCTTCTTCAAGCGTTTTCCTTTTTTGTACTTTATTTAAGTTTCGTAACTCGCGTAACATACACTGAATCTGTTCTCTGACAACTTCTCCGATGCGTAATGCTCCACTTAACAAAAGTTTAAGGATCTACAAACAGAGAAATGAAAGAAAACGAGTTAATTAAATGTAAATCCCCTTACGACATAGCGCATATCGACAGAACAATTCGCTAAATTTAAAAGTAGAGTGGTGGCATCTTCCAATCCCTCTTCGGAACAACTTTTGTACGTAAGAACATTGACAGCCAAACTAAGTGCACTTTCGGGTGCCGAAACACTTTCGTATATTGGGGTCTTTGGTTTACCTTGTTGTGTGTCGGATGTAGAATTTTTTCCTAGTTCAGGCATTCCCGCAGTTATCACAGATAGTAAGCGTAGCAATTTATCGGTAAGTTGTGTGCTTCGATATATGACAGGAGATGATAACATACACAGTAGTTGACCGAAAGGTGACTGTTCGAACCCGAAACAAATACTTTCAACGTCATTACTTAAACTGAAATTACTATGCGTTTTAGCTAAGCTTTTTCCTTTTTTAGAACTCGTCGAATCTAATTTAAGTAGCATGTCCCAGAAGTCTGTGCCCTCAATTTTGTACTTGGATGGAGAAAGTACTAGCATATTTTTGGCTCTCTCCTCTCGCTCCTCCTTATCTTCCCTGATCCGTAACGGCAAAAGACAAGAAGGGAAGTTTTTAGACAAAGATATAAATAAATCCAAAGCATTTTTACAAACGATAGGACCAGCTTGAGGATGTATAACAATGGAGGATCCGTTTACTCTGTCACTTCGTTTACCGGATGCCCGGTTAACCATAAATACATTCGCGTGGCATCCAAGGGCAGCTTCCATGCGAATATTCAGCCAATTTGCTCCGTTACCGACATTTTTCAAATCTGTTATTAACTTACTCGTTAAAGGTCCGGGCTTAGGTGTTCGCCTCATGGGCCTGAGAGAGTTATCATCAGGTTTGCACTGAACACTTTTGTCAATTATCGATAGCAGCGCCTTAATAATCCATTCGCGCGTCGGACTATGGTAACAAAGATTTCGAATGACACGATGTAAACGGAGAGTGTTCAGTTTGGGATCATTCGCAAATATTAAAACTAACAAACACGATAAAGATTCGTGATCTAGCAACTGTCTGCCTCGCATCCTCATTCCCGGATTTGCGCTGGGAGCGGGAGGGAAAAGCTCAGCTCTGCCCCAAGTTCCCCACTGGGCGCGTTGTGGGAGTAGGTGGGTGTTAAGTCGCGACGAAAGACGGCCCCTAGTCGAATGGCGTATTATGGTTGTGAGATTACTTTGGAAGATCCTTTCCTGAACGATTTGACGATTGCGAGCCTCCCAATCTCGACGTAAAGTTTGAGCTTCAGCTGCGAGATCTGGTGGTAAGGCGGACATCTGCGAGTCTTCCATGTCGGAAAGAATCTGCACGAATTGAAATGTTTTTAAATCTGATCGCAACAGTGGATTAAATGATTTACCATCGTACGTAGAGATGGCTGTAGCGTCTCAAAGAATGCACCTGCATCAACGGGTTCATCAGGATTCGCGTGAGCCGCGGCGTGCCGTTGTTGTTCCAATCTCTGTTGGGTTAACACCTCCTCTTGAAGTGCAGGTGGTAAAGCTGCTAAGAATTCGGGGTTGACCTCCGAAGAACTGGATGCGCCAGCAGTCTCGTCGACTGCCGTACCGGAACTAGATGGACGATTATGTTGAGAGTGCAACATTCTATATTGTTCGAGTACCTAAAATGTTTAATCGTAAGTGAGGTTAGAGAGAAGAAATGAAACAACCTCTCTGCGCATTTCTAATGGTAAAGCTTCTAAAAATGAGGGGTCGACTCCTTCGGGAATATCATCCGACGACTCCGTGCTACTATTTATTTGAATTACATCAGAGGATGGGGCATTTTGTCCTTCAGTGTAACGATTATCTTCAAGCTCCAGAAATGATTGAAATGTAGGTGTCGCTTCGATAGTTTCTTGATTTGTTGGATGCTGTCCCGAAGTACCATCTATCAATTGATGAGGAATTTGGGACAAATTTTCGGGAAGTGATTGTTCAACCGGCAGTGGTGGTGGAAACATCGGCAAATGTGTAGTGCTAAATGTCGCAGGAATAGGACCTTGATATCCTGAAGCATGAGCAGGAGGAACCGACGGATTCATATATTGCGGTTGTCCGTGCGTGCCAGGTGGAGGCAATGCGTGCATTGGACAAGGAATATGGCCGGCCGGTGATAGTGGCTCATGCCCTACATAACAGTTAGGAAGAGGTACAGGAGACGAATGTTGAATTTGATCTAATACTGGCACACCATATGGACACAAGACAGGTCTGGGGGTTACATTCTGGAGCATAGGTGGATGTGCCGCAGGTTGCAGAACAGGTTCAGGCGTCAGAGGAACAAATTCGTTAATAATACCATAATGAGGTGAATAATTTGCATCTGTATTTGAACTAAACAATCCCGCATTCATTGGCTCAGCCATTATTGAAGGCGGACGACTAGATACGGACGAAGTTGGTGGCGTAAAAACATAATTTTCCTGCAACCGTTGGGGGAATGGTTGATTCAATGGTTGGGTTACAGGTTGTGAAGAAGGTTGGGATATTGTTTGAGGTGATGGTGGTGGTAAGGTTTGAGGTAATTGTTGTGGTATGGGTTGGGGTAATGGAGGAAAAATTTGGGCTATTCGCTGCGATAATCGCTGTAATGGCCGCTGATAAGGTTGGGAGGTCTGGGGTAGAGGCGGAGGTAATGGCGGCAGTGGCTGTAGAGGTGGGGGTAATGGTGGTAGTGGCTGTAGAGGTGGGGGTAATGGTGGTAATGGCTGTAAAGGAGGTAACATTTGAGATAACGTTTGAGGTAACTGTGGGGGTACTTGCTGCGGCGAGGAAGGTAGGGGAAACATTGGAGGAATCCGGCGCCTTGAAAATCTTTGCGGTAACGGTTGGGGTAATGCGGGTGTTGGAAATTGTGGAAATCTAGGCGAAAACTGTTGGGGATATGGCTGAGGATATGGTTGAGAAAATGGTTGTTGAGGTTCATTTGTAGAAGGAAATGAAGGCATATCAACAAACGGGTTGAATTGCAAATCCGAAGGCTCTTCAAATGGTTCTGTACCATACTGGTAATTTGTATTCCCCATGTCTTGTAAATGTCTTCCAGAAATTCCCTCCGAAGCTACACGCTCCACCTCTGATAAAGTATCTAAAGGGTGTTCTTCAGATCCCTCATTGAAGGGGTACGTGAAATCATTAGTGGAGTTTGGAATTGTGATCGATTCACTTCCCTGTTCATTCTGGGAAGGATTCAAAGGTTGCCCAACATTCTCCTGGAAAGGTTGTCCGTCGTAATTACTTGAAGCTGCCAATGCTAGCAAATGTAAGTTTTGATCGGTGGATGACCTATTAGTTTCGGCATTGCCTCCAGATAAGATGTCAAATAATTCGGAGTTCGGCGAGGGGCGAAAGTAGTCTGAGAACGAATCTGAGGCATCATCTTGAAGCGTTTCCGACAGTTCGCTTTCGGCTTCCACTGTAAATATAAATAGTTTTAATACAAACTATATTTTCTGCATGCTTGAAGTACATAATGAGCGCTGCCAGTGAATCAAATAAAACCACATATTGCTCTAGCAGTTAGGTAACACCATTATATTGATAAACAAATAGTGTGACAATATCAATACTTCTTAAGAATTTAAAGCACCATAGTACAAGTACCTTTGCATCTGTGGCTATAATGTTAAGGGATGGATTTAATGGATAGATTAATTTTTCTAAAAAGGTCGCCTTATTATCAGTTTATAACTAACACAATTTCATTTCCCAACTGCTACAGGTAGAATTTGCGATAAACATCACATACACTACCAAAAAATCCCATCCATTTTCCAGCGTCTGCTACCCTGATACATATTTCAAGTAGACAAAGCAGCGACCACTGCCTTATCTTTTGAGCTAATTCACCACAACCGATATTCCAAAAGAAATCTTAGCTTACTATTAAGAGAATGCCTAAGTGAAGCTTTATTATAATTGTATGAACATCAAAATTGAAATTCTCATTACGTAATTGATTAAAGATATTAGCTTTACCTGAATTCTTTCAGGTGGAGTAAAAGAAATGGAGTGATGAAGGTCTTTGTGTGTACAAAGCATTCTGTAAGCATTTTCCAAAGGAATTTGTGATGTGAGGACCATGTAGAGGCAGGAGTAACAGACATCTTAAATATTATTTATGAATAAGCACAGAATTAATTTACTGTATTTCAATTTGTATTTCAATAATGTTATTTTTCCTTTTAGGAGTGTTTGTAATCGCCTATTGTTTATTTAATTGTAAAACGTGGAATTTGTATGTTAAATGTGGTTGTTTGAAATAGTTTTTATTGGACAAGATTTAATTAACGCTGTTTTTTATCGCTCTTAGAAGAGATAACGGGATATGCAGATGTGCGCATTAGTTCGGCGTAAGTGGGGAATGCGTCGTTTTATATTTATTAACCGGAAGGACATTTGTTTTGTTATGGAAGTGGTGTATCGTTAAATACGGCAAGCAAGAGGCTGTAAGGAAACTGTTTCGCGACGGTTGGAAAGCGTATGTTTCTTTACGCTATACTAATTCGGGCGCCCCGAACTTCTTTTTTTGATTGAGTGAAGGCGCAGTTTGAAGAAAGTTAACTGAAGTTGATACAACGTTGTGAGAAGTTCAACGCGTGTAGTCCATATTCAGAAAAAGTTAGTCAAGTTGAAGTAAAGGAAGTGGTTTTAGTGGACCGTGAAGTTGACCGCATACCATTGCACGCACGACTTGGGAGAAGAATCCTGTTCGAAATCAGAAAATTATAATTTTTACGCATGGGAAGTAACCGTTTCAGGAGCTAATGTGGCAGAAGGAAACCGTGTGGCTGTGTACAGGGCATGGGCCCATAACACTGCTACAAAAGGTTTAACTTGAAACTCACAGATGGCATATGCCTGTGTGGTGAGATAAGCACGCCACGACACGTCCTGGAAGGCTGCCAATATGGTATCAGACGAGCCGCCAAGCTGGAGGCAAGCACAAGCCTCAGGAAAGTGGGACAAAATAGACTCAGCCATGTCTGCTATACTAAATAACGTGTTGAAACGCTTAGTTCTAGATGAGGAACTATAGACCAGCTGGTCTAGAAGCTTACTGATGATCTAATAGTCGCTGCAAATCAAAACATCTTAGTACATCAACATCACTGTTTATACCCAAAACAGAAATTTAAACAATTTTAACATTACAAATACATGATGGTTCCCTGGACTGCGGCTTCGCCAGCTATGAGAGGCAAGGTAGACCTAAAACCCTTAAAAGATGGGTGGTCTGGGTTCGCCCCAACATTATTTATCTGTCCACACCAATGTTGTTTGGGAGTTGACAAAAGAGCTTCCCCCGTCAACAAGAGTATGAAATGAAAATAATGGGAACAAATTGCACATGGCATTATGGGAACCGAAAGCGAGTAGCAATAAACATCTGAAAATTGTGCGGCGTCTAAAACGCAATAAACCGCACAGTGCGCGTGCGTTGGGGCGGACCGTCCCGTGTGGCGCTATTCAGTTGAAACTGGACTGTGGTGCTAAGGGTCCCTGGTTCCAATCCGGGTTCGGGCATGGATATTTGTAAATGTATAGTGGGTTGGGTTGGCAGCCTTGGCTGAAACCTCGCCCACTCAAAAAAAAGTTTTTGTTGAAAATTATTAATATCTCAGAAACGGTCCAAAAACTAGTCTTCCTTTTTTTATATATTCTTCTAAATTTCAAACCCCTGCGAAAAATTGCAAAATATCACTTTCCAGCCCTTTTAATCTCCAGGATTTTGACACAGACAAGTAAATCGCAATTAAGATAAACTAAGATCTACACCAAGATAATTGGGAATATGACGGTTTTGTTTTCAGTACAGCCTCTGCTGACAATCTTACCATATACCGATTTCAATTTCCAAATTATCCATTGCAACAATTTGATAACAAAATTTCAACTTATACTCACTACACCAAGGGAACCGAGAACCACTAAGATAAAGGCAGTCAGGATCTAGAGGAAAGGGAGGTTTTGGCACAGAATCTGAAAAGTAAACCAAATCAACATAAACACATCACATCAAACCCACCTCTTTCGTATCTTTCTAAAAGTTCATTCGGATCATTAGTTTCGATAATCTCTACATCGTTAGTAGAGGTACTCTCCGAACGAGGTCCTATGGTCTCTACGTCGCTCTCGTGATTTTCAGATTCTTCGGGTGCCTTACTTTTGGACTTTTCTTCCTCGTCCTTCTTCTTTTTGTGTTCGATCAGTTCTTTATTTCGACGGGTGATCAGAAGAGGAATTAACTTGTTCGAAACGTACAGCGCGATATCGTGCGACTCGGGATCTAACAATTTTGATTCCTCATTCCACCAGTGGAGTACGGATGGCACGTGACTTAAGGTGGCAGCTAAACTAGGGCCAAATAAGTAACCGGATGGATCAACGAAATCAATCTGCTCTTCGTTTGTCGGTATCAATCCGAAATTGTCCATCACTACAACACGGGCTGTATCGCGGCTGCTAGGCGAGCCCATGATTTCGTTTGTACTTAAAGAGAGATTTTGCGCGACTGGACCTAATAATCTGAAATGGGCAGTGTAGAAAAACAACAAATGTTTGTGACGTCTGGACGTACCGATGCAAAATCACTGGTGGGTTCGTGTTACGTGGATTTAACTGAAGGTATTGATAACGACGGGCGCGATTTGTTCTCTGCGTGCGCGTAGTTACGGCGCTGCCATTTTCGCTATTGTGGCGTGACATTAGAAGTGGGTGACTCGTGGGTGCTATTAATACGAGTGATTAGCAAATGTATCAGGCACTTACTTGTAGGAGACTTACCCGTCTGCTCGTTGGTGTGATTTAAGTCATCAAATAATGGAATAGCAAATCCGTTTTCGTTCCAACGTACCATTCGCGGCAATGCCTCGTCCAATTCGTGGTCAGCATACTGAATCATCAAAATGTCTTCCTCGCGATCTGCGTTTGAAACTAAAAAAAAAAGTAAAGTCACATACAATATACCAACAAACAATGAACGGTTAGTTTTAAGCAACCTCAAGAAAAGCAATCCCAGGAGGACAAAATAGACCTAAAATGGATGCAATCTGATTTTTGGTATGGCTGGAATTGAAGTACGATAAGTTCCATAACCAAAACTTGGTTTTTATGTCCTGGTTATTCCAAAAATTGACCCTTTTATATCAATATACAAAAATTGAATCATTTGAATATTTTTGCGACAAAATTTCATGTAAAATATTGTAAATCACAGTATAACTTTTTGTTTGCAATTGCTTAATTTATAGGGCGCATTAAGTAAGAAACATCTGGTCAAGTTTGCGTATTTTTTATAAAAGGTTTACGATAAGGAATGTTATCGGATGTAATTTAATTGACGCACGTGTTCTGGTGTTGATAACAAGAGATGCAGGTGGTCAACGATGAGCGCTTTAGATTCGGTGTAAGTGGGCACGCGTTGCTCCGCAGCCGGCGTTATCCAGTCTAATTGTAATTGGCGCATTTTTTGGTAATTACGGGAGGAAAGAGATTATTCCACAATGGAAGTGGTGTTCCCTTAAATACGCGAGACGAGGTTCCTTTTTTTAGTTCGCGACGGTGAAAAGAGCGTAAATTTGTTTACGCCAAGTTACGGGCGTGTGGTCCTTTTAATTTTGTTGAAGACATAGTTCATCAGTGTGTTTGATGTAGTGCTCCATTTTAAAATGGAGCACTACATCAAACACATCAATGAAATGGAATTATCCAGCAAGCTCTACCATAACCAAAATATAAGTTTTTACCATTTAGTCCATTTATTCCCTCAATAGTTCATCAGTTTCAAAATAGAGTAGGTAAAAGAAGTTAAGCAGTTTTAATAAAAGATTTACGTCATCGTGCGGTGAAGTTGTAAAGTTTGTGAAACTGAAACGATTTATCCGTATTCAGAAAAAGTGGAGGTCAGAGTAGCCGCCGAAAATCTTTTCCATCTTGTTTATCAAGCTAGTTCAGAGTTATTGAGTTCAGTTTTTTAAGACACAGTGAAGTTTCCTGAAGCGGCCAGCGAGTGTTTTTTATAAGTGCGCCTGAATATCGCAAACTATTCACGACCAGATTATTTGGATTATTTAAAATAGAAAAAAAAACTAAGTAATATTAGGTTTTTTTATTTTTAATTATCATATGGGGCATTTGTATAAACAAGCTTTGTAAGCTTCTCTTTCTTCCAGGAATTTTTGTTATTGTCAATCAATTAATTGTGTGTTTATTCGAACCCATTGTGCAACCCAGATAGTTGTCATATTCTTAAGGATATAAAAAAGATCGCTACGTAGAATATTGGGCCAAACCATTACGACCCAGAAACTACCTAAATCTAAAAATCTTCTTTTTAGCGCATTTCCACAATAAAAAAAATGCGCTATTGTGGCCACTTTGTCCGTCCGTCCGTCCGCTCGTTTTGCGACGCTACTACTAGTTCTTTATCTTAAGAGCTATTGTTCTACTTTTTTCGCTATTTGGTTCGTTATGGTGTCGAGTCTTGTACCAAGGAAGGAATTTTTTCTGTACCACTTACAAAAAAAGTTATTGTAAAAAAAACAAAAAACCGTTTTTTACATGTTCCATAATTTTACACTTTTGCCGTTTATTAACGATCCCAGAGATCGTTTATAATTTTGCATTGCTATCTGTCGCCTGCCGGTTGGTCTCCGTCTGTTCCTTTGTCTTTCTGTCCATCTATCTGTCCGTGTGAACGATAACTTTGTTTAGAAATGTTCGATCGCTTTTACATCTCCGTTAGTTATGAACTGAATTGCATGAAATTCAATATGGGCATAGCTTTAGCCCTATAATACGCAATACCAAACGATTCAAAATTCACAGTGCCCTTTTCGCATTTATACCATTTATAAACCGAATTGCAATCTTTTTTAATTATAAAAGTATTTAAATGAAATTTGATACATAGCCACTTGGAATAAAAGCAAATGTAACGTCAGTTTCAAAATTTGGTTTTGCGCATGCGCAGTGCAAACTTTTTTAGTTATGGACGCATTTAGATGAAATTTTATACATAGGCACTTGGAATAAAGGAAAAGCTAATGCCAGTTTCAAAATTTAGGTTTGCGCATGCGCAGTTCCAACTTTCTTATTTAGAAAAGCATTGAAATGAAACTCTTCTTATGAACTGACATTGAAGTAGCATGTCAAAAATGGATTGCACATGTGCAACGCTATCTTTCATATTTGTGGCCGGATTTTTACAATTTTAACAAAAGTTGCATCTTACAAATAGGAAATGAATGCAAGTGGAAATGCGCTTTATGTAAATCGTTTACGATTACTTTTTAACTTGTTTAATATCTTGTTACAATGAATGTCCGATTTTCTATTAGTAAATATTCCTTAAACCTCAAGAAACTATACAGGGTGGGCCACTAGTGTGTGGGTTTATTAACGCGCATACTTAAAATTCATTGTGGGAGAATGTTGAAGGACCCTTAAGGCTACAACCTAACAATATTTTCAACGAAATTGTAATTGTTATACAGGGTGATTTATATAAAAGTTGCGTTTTTTAAATGGAACCCTCTGTACATTATTACATATTTGGATTCCTTGGTCAATTTTAGTGTGGTTTTATGTATTACACATGATATCTAAAATGAGTCGTTTATCCGCAATTCGTCGTTTTTTCAAAAAGTAGATGTCCAGTAAAAATTGAATATCGCACTTATCATAAAACTTAGAAGGCCTTGACTTTGCAGTGGTACTCTGTATAACAATTGCAATTTCGGTAAAAATATTTTTAGGTTGGAGCCTGAAGAGTCCTGCAACATTCCCCCACAATAAATTTTAAATATGCGCGTTAATAAACCCACAATCGTCCACTCACACACTAATGGCCCACCCTGTATAGATGAAAAAAAATTGCGCATGCACACTTTTTTTATTGGTTAAGATACTGAAATGACATTTTGTATGCACACACCTCAAATAAAAGCAAAATTAATGCAGAATCAAAAGATTTGTTTTCCGCATGCGCAACCTAATTTTATTTGTTACAAAATTTACATCACCGACCCGTGTGGCGCAGTTCAGTTGAAGCTGAACTGCGGTACTAAGGGTCCATGGTTCGAATCCGGGTTCAGGGATTGATATTTGTAAATGTATCCACTCAAAAATAAAGGAAAATAAATAAAATAAAATTTTGTATGTTGACACATGCGTGAAAGAAAACTAATGTCGAATCAAAAAATTTATTTCGCGCATGCGCAATCCAATTTTTCTCATTTGTTAAGATATTTAAATAAAATTGTGTATGTAGGCACCTCGCATAGTAAAACTAATGCCGAATGAAAAAATTTGTTTTACGCATGCGCAATTCAATTTTTATTGAAGATATTAAAATAAAATTATGGATTTAAGCAAAAGTAAAATTTAATGGGATAAATTGCTTACATTTTGGAGACAACACCTATTAATTTTCAGACCAGTAGGCAATATCCTGCGCATGCGCAGAAGTAACTTTCTTATTTATGGACCGAAGGGGGGGTTAGTCTTAAACCTCACCACATACCACCAGGAGAAGAGGGGATTTAAAAAGTAGGGTAAATACATACCTTCATTGTTCACATCGTCGTCATCATCTTCGTAAGTTATTTCAATGTTTTCACCCTCGTCCTCGTCATCATCGTTATCATCATCTTCCACTTCCTGATCAGAAGCATTCGAGTCAGAATCTCCAGAATCCGTGCTCATTAATTCCTCCTAAAAATGAAAGGCATTCAATTAGTCCCAAAAGTAATATGCTTACAGTGGCATCGGGTTCGTGATCAAATCCCAGATTTCCATCGTCGTCAATGTCCATAGCGTGATGATTACGACCTGAGGCGACATCTGTGTAAGTTCGGTTTGAATCATTATTGCCACGTTCGAGTAGCTGATCCATAATGTGTTCCAGAACATTGTCCGCTTCGCCATGCGCCACGGACACTTCCGGATTGGCTTCCAGACTGGAGGCAACAGCAGATATATCGTGTTCGGTATTTTCTGCATCCTCGATAGTCTCTTCGCCCTATCAGAAACTGATTAGCAAAATCGCAATTACAACAATTATTCGAACCTGGGCATTAGTAGCTTCGGTTGAAGTTGTTCCGCTCTGAGTAGCTCCAGTATCGTCTAAATTATTTTGTTGAGCTTTTTTGTTCATTCGATTGCTGTTACTTCCTGTAATTGGTTGGTTTACAATTCGGGACAAAGATTCCATGGGTTTTAACGATGAGTTGACGGTTAGCGGAAAATGTGGACTGGACAAGTCCATGTAGTGGGATATCCTCGCCAAATCATTAAATATGCCTTTACGTAGCATGAGCTTAACAATATTATTGATTTGACCATTCATTGGCTGATTTTTGAACACTCTCAGCTGATTCGACGGTGGACAATTTTCTATCATTGTTGTTATTATACCAGTTATCAACTGGATTTGGCTATGTTTCTCAAAACATTCGGGCATTAAGAGTGCTCGCACTAAAGCAGATTTCACTTCATTAACTAATGTTGACTGAGCCTCAGGACAATGATTACAGGACGAAATTGCTGCAATCAGCACACGGCACATCATAGAACATTCGCGATCAGAGATATTTTCCGTGATAGGCAACAGCTTATCAAACATAAAAGCTAGAGCTGAACAATCCTCGGTAACAATATCCCCGTCGCCACTTTTATATGTGAAATCGGTTATGAGCTTAGCCACAGCCCCATAAGAGACCACAGCATCGGCCAGAATTTTTAATATAGAATGTTTCGCTATCATAGGCCGCGTTACTAATTCTTGTTCTGGTCTAGTATCCATTACCGCTTCGCCCGGATTCCGTGTCACGTGAACCAGCATAATCGGGGCAACCGAAGAATCATCCTGAGCTTCCATATTCAAAATTTCATTAGACGCCGTACTGTTACCCAACAAATCGCTAGCTCTTTGAAACATTGGCTCGCGCGTTGTAGTGGCACTACTCGACGGTTTTGGGGAATTGACTTCGGCGACATTCTCGGGAGCGCCCCACTCCAGGGGCTTTAGTAAAGCGTGCAATAGATCGTGAATGACCGTGATCGATGAGTCCTCCTCCATTTGAGGCGCGTGAGTACGCGTCGTCGGTTCCGCTTTCAATGGCAGTCGACTGTCCAAATCTTCTGCTGTAAAATCGTGCAATAATTATCACAGACACATAGCAGGGTTAAAATCCAAGCCTTTAATTTCAGCGTGTCACATTTAAGAACTAGTAATTAATTTTACCGGCAACAAAGTAGATTATAATGTCATAGCCTGAACCTTGGGCTTAGCTTACATAGTGATTACTGCCAGATACTACTTAAAAATAAATGGGGAAACCTCAGACCTCCTGGGCCCTTGCCACTAAAACGAATTCAGAACTGACAGGGTAAATGAGAATCATTCCCCCTGATTCAGTAAGACGCGACGCCGACCCCCCCTGTGGCTTGGACTTATAACTTCATATAAAACAAATTCGTCAACATTCTTGAATTTTACAATATCGTATATCGAGATGGGATGGGACAGTACTGACGCAGTGGAATGTTATCAAAGCAAAAGGCAAAGGTATGCAGAAAGTGAGTGGGAACTCTGTTTCGACCAGTTTCCTATTTGCTCCAGTCTTCAGTCGTTTTACGTAAAGTAGAAACTGTTTCAGCAAGTCTTCTTTAATAGTAAATTGACTTACAGTTTTTGACCCTCCCTTCATTTTGTTCTGCCGGCTATAGACAATGATATTTTGCCACTATTGCGCATAAATGCTAATATGATTATTTTTCACGACTCCTGAATTTTTATGTTGTTTGAATACTGTTATGTGATGGGTCTCGAAAACTTACTTTACATACAAATATTACACCCCTGTGTTATATAATGAGACAGATTATGTCCTACCCCAAAAGAGAGGCACCTGAACCCAAACCACGAATACAAGCCCTATATGTTGTTATAGTGAGACAGGTCATGTCCTAATGCAGGCGCTTGAGCTCTTCAGAGCGCAAGTGGTGGGGAAGCTTATTGCCTTTAGTCTAGATTGTTACCATTTCAAAATCGCGCCGGATAACTACAGATGGCGCTAATGTTGACTCATTTGCTCAAAGTAATCTGGAAAATTCTCCGCGTCCTTCGGAAACTTTCGGATATTTATCACTAGTCACGTACATTTTGTAGTCATGATATAGTATAAAGAAAACAAGATTATGCTAGTTGGTGCATGACGTCACGCGGAGCTTTAAAATCAGGATTCTTATGGAATTTGTGTTTTATTAATTATTTAGTGACCTAGTCTCACTCTTCCCTATTCGAATTTACCGCTCATGATTTAGTTACTTTTTGTTTTTTGAAAATGAGGACACATATCGGAAGGTAGTGTACAGTGTGGGTGCAAAATACTATTAAGCGTAATTCAAAAGAATATCAATGGTCTTTAGCATTTGAATTTCGAAAGCTGGAAAACTGTTAGCATTTCCCCCTTTAAGAAACCGCTCCGTTCGTCCCTGCCTACTAAAAAAACGAAAACGATGCCAAAATCTATACATTTACCCTACCTCCTACAGTGTCGCGGGTTCTTTTTGCCTTATGAACGAACGAGAGCGATATATTCGAGATAGTGACTGCCCTGGTCCTGTATTTAAATTCAAATGAGAACCCGCCATGTTTCTGCGCCATCTATAGACGAACCGCTGAACTTACGTTTAGCTTTCGATGTAAATATGCTGTGAAACACCTCTAGGGTCACTTTATAATGAAGAATTTTCCTTGATACAATAATTTGAATAATTAACATCCCAAACAATGATGGACCACCAATACAATATGTAGAGGAAAGCTGTCCGCTGAAGCGGGTTAAAACAAATAGAAACACTCGCTGGTGGAATAATGAGCTAGTAAAGCCACCAGAAGAGTATTTAACAAAGCCAAGCGCACTAGGTGCCGGGATGAATATAGAACGTCCCTCACTGAGTATAGTAAGGCGATTCAGAAGACAAAGAGGGCGTCTTGGAAAAGATTCTGTCAATGAAATTCCTGTAGCCTCTCACCTATAGAAGGTCCTCTCAAAAAAGGAACGATGGTGAGACAAGACGGTGAACGCATCGGGTCAACTAGAAAAACCTTGCAGCTCCTCAGGTTCCGTTGAGGCGAACAATACTCCATCGTCCCGCGGGGGAGGGCCACCACGAGAGGACGAGGGTGCAAACAGGACGAAATTGCTCGAAAACGTGACGACTTTTTCTCTGTCGAAACGCATCTAATGTAAAGCCCGGACGGTCCCGCGCGTAACGTACGGAGTCGGCACCCCGACATAACATTCGTTTGGAGGGGAGGGGGGGTGCAAAGTTAGGCATCGTCGACGTCGCTCCGCTTTATCCCTCGCGGCGCGAAAACGAGACGACCTAGTAAAAACTTACAATCGCTCAAGTGCGACCCAAAACGTCCCCCTACTTACGGCGTACTGTGCGACTCCCTTCGACTAAGGGGGCGAGAGGAGGGAATTTTCGAACGAAAATCGGACCAAATTCGAGATGTAGAATAATCGCACGTAAAAAATATTTACGGCAGCCGAGCGGCATCGGGGAAGGTAAAATTTTAGGAAGTCGCCAAAGTCTTTCCTCGGACGTCCTTTTCGCACCCTCGCACTCCTCCATTATCCCCCCCTGGACAATTAAACGACACTTTTTCGTCGTTTTGACGTTTATTCGGAAACTACGAGGGTTAGAACGATACAGTTTTTTACGTGGGTCTCGTATTTGTGCTCTCAGACATCGCGATCGACATTCCTCCCAACCCCCACCCCCTCGCTACAATAAACGGCACTTTTTTACATTTTTGACGTTTATTCGGAAACGTCGAGAGCTAGAACGATGCGGTTTTTTACGTTGGACCCCTATAATTGATCGCGAGAGGCGAGGCGGCCGAAGCCGTGCGACATTTTTCTTTTGTGTTTCAATGTGCGAGGCGAAGCCGAGCAATGAGTCAACGATTCTATACAAGCAATTCTATACAAACTGGGTAGCATCTACCTTAGGGTTTTACGTTACCCCCCCCCCCCCCCCCCCCCCGCCCCCCAATAGCATACAGAAGGCACTTCATCATATTTTGGTGTTTATTTGGGACCGGCGAGGGTTAGAACGATACGGTTTTTTTTACATTGATCTCCCATATTGCTCGTCCATATTCTAGAACCGACGGCGATTTGGGTATACGCGCGAGGCCGAACGATAGCTGATTTTGTGTTTCAATCTGCGAGGCGAAGCCAAGCAATGCGTCACGGTCCTATACTAAAACTAGCAGGGATATCAAAAAATAATTTATATCAATATTCTTCATGGGGCCCATCTCACATCATAACTCTCCCTTAACGGAAATAGAGACGTATACTTTTTATTGAATATTTTTATTCTACATTGCAAAATAATAAACTTTTGTGAGAAACGTTTTCCCTACACTTACCATTTTTTAAGACACTTCCAAAAGCGCGATTTTTAGTTTGAGCTAGAAAGCTGTTTTCTCAAGATTTTGTTTTTCCTGACCACTTACCTCAGAGCTGGTTTTGGGCTCAAACTGTGACAAATTTAATCTACTTCAAATTGAAACAAAAATATGCTGGATTGAATAAATGCGAAGTTTTATAATAAGAGGAATACTTACGTCTTCTAAAAATACTGCAATCGACTCGAAGTATCGACTTGGCGACATCGTAAAAAGTGTCCGGAGCTCGAGAGACGGCACTACCAATTTGCCGGGTCAGGTATATAAGTTCCCTGTACGGTGGCGGAATGGACGGCATCATACGCCCTCTGATGACCTTTTCTATAGAATGGGCTAAGGTTTGGGGCTCTTCCAAAGCGTGACGAATCAGTATGGTAGCCAAGGAACTGTATCCGTTAAACGACGAAGTTTGACGCATCTTTAATAAAGCCCTAATGCCGCCGCCATTAGCGAAGGTTTTCGCGGTGTCGTAATTTCTAGTGAGACGTAAGCAAAGTCTCATAATCGCGTGAACGAGATCTTTTTCGATTGGGTAGTGCAACATTCGAACGATGGTCTGAACGATCTCTGAAGACAGTCGGTCGGTAAGAACAGGTACGGGCAAACATCTTTTCGATTCTTTCTCAGATAAGACAACCTCAAAGGTTGCACATTCATCTCCGGATTCAACACAGTCCGTAAACATATCTTCGTGCTCCAAACAAAGGGGAGTCATGGATATAGGTCTACTATTTCCAGTCTCATCGTTGCATTGTAACATATTGCAAAACGTTATGGTGTACCGACGACGGCCACAAGTGACCCTAATGCTTTGCTCGCCATTCCAATACGCCTCATTGATCAATTTATTGTTCGTTGTGGAATAAGGTGTCCATTTACCTGTTACCACATCATACCATCTCCAAACTCGATTTGTAACCGCATGCATATTACGTTTCCGATGGGTACACACTCCCACTTTAGCCAACGAGTCTAAGAGAAGTAGTAAAGGTGTCAGCCATTTTGGTTCTTTCGCGGACGCAGCGCCGTGTTGCATCAATCTTTCCGCCAGTGACAATAAATTAAAAAATTCGGGTACCAATTTTGCACGATGCACTGCCAATCCGCATGGTATCCGCATATCAATAAACGATGGAACTTCGAAAAAAAGCGCAAATAAATGAATAAGATGCCCGAGACATAGAGATTCTCTCGATTCGCATAATTCCAAGTGCACCTCTAGCACTGCAGGTCTATACTTATAGCGATGAAATATTTGCATTGAACTTGAACGTATAGTAGAAAGTAGTTTATCTAGCAGGTCATCTCTGAACGTTGGGCCGTTCCGTTTCATAATAGTGCCTAACAACTCGCAAACTTTGTGTACAGTTTCTGGAATTGCCTCAATTAGCTGTAGGCAAATTTCAAGAGCGTCTTTGGTGAAATTATTTATTAAGTCTTCTGACAGGGGAGACGTATCCTCTTCTATGTCTTCCTTCTTTCGTTCAACAGAGGGCCCAGGTTCGCCTAATGACAAAGCTATTGCTTGAATAACTTGATCATCTTCCGTAAAGTCAGTATCCATGCCAGAGGTACCTGCACGATTCGAAGGATTCGATAGTAAATAATCGGTGGCCTGTTCAACATTCAAAGTATGGATTAAGGCTTCCAACGCGTGGTCGCGCGAAAAACCCATATCCATAAGCTGCCTTAAGTTTTCTTGATTCACATCACTTTCCGCACGACTGCCATTCGACGCGGCTGGTTTATCGTCCCCTTTGGCAAGTTTTTCCTTGATAATTTTCTCCCCCCTCAGTATGTGTTTTAAGATAGATAACATAGATTCGCTCATTCGCACCCCATAAGTGGGTAAAGGTTTTTTACCCCACATAAACATAATTGCCTCGAATGCTAATTTGTGAATCTGTATTAGATACCTCAGCGGGCTAAACGCGAGCAGCTTTCTAGCTGATGCCGATGTAGATCCAGTTCTAGTCGTCAGCGAGTGGGGAGTATCAAGAATTGCTTTCGGGTTGACCATCTTTTCTAAGAGCATCAACCATGCGTCCAAGAATTCTCCAGTGCCTGAGAATAAATATCTTTTCATAAGTATAGAACGGAGATACAAAGCAAAAAGAAAGAACACCCAAAAAAGAGGGTAAAAAAACTTTCATGTATAGTATGAAAATATCAAATAGATTAATTGTATATTATCACAGCAACATAATTCATATACAGGTTGGTTCATACAAAACGGATAATGCCATAGGTCCATTATTTCTAGATCTGTTTCAATTACTCAAAAACTTCACTCAATAACTCGGATTAAATAAATCGATTCGGTCACCGTAGCGTGATGATAGCCAATGTTTTTAGTGTATTTTCCTGAAAGTGAAAAATCGCTATTGGCTGTACTTCTTCGTCCGCCCGTCCGTCCGTCGACTGAACCGATTTGGGCGATATGGGACTCATTTGAAAGGGCTTGGTACAAGGATTCCATGCATACCCATATTTTTGTTTTTGCACATGAGCAGTGTCAAAAATTTGATTTAACACATTTTTTATGAAGATATTTAAATGAAACTTTATATGTAACCACTACATATAAGTGAAACCAACGACTTTTTCAAAATATTATTTTGCTCATGCGGAGTGCCAACTTTCTTATTTACGAAAGCATTTAAACGAAATGCGACACATGAACTTGCAATAAAAACATATCTAACACCACTTTCAAAATTTGGTTCTGCGCATGCGCAAAGCCAACTTCTTTAAAAAACTTAATTTAAATGCTTTCGTGTATACAGAGTGGCCCAACGAGAAGTATACAGAGGGCTTTTAGGAAATTAAATTTAGAAATTTCGAAAAATTCTCGAACACGTAAATTTTGTATTCGAGGGGGACAACTTTTAGAATACAAATCACGAACCCAAGTCTTCACCCCTCTATGTAGGGAGCTTAACCCCTAAAATTTTAAATGGAATCCTATGGCAAATGGCACGTTATCTGAAAGCCAATTTAATCATGATTACTAATCTGCTTTGCTTTTTAAATTCTATTGATTCGTTTCGGAGATATTTGCATTCCATTTAAAATTTTAGGGGTTAAGCTCCCTACGTAGAGGGGTGAAGACCTTGGTTCGTGATTTGTATTCCAAAAGTTGTCCCCCTCGAATACAAAATTGACGTGTTCGAGGATTTTTCGAAATTTCTAAATTTAATACCCCAAAAGCCCTCTGTATACTTCTCGTTGGGCCACTCTGTATATTGGTGTACGCTCCACTAGTAAGGTAGTATCGTCTCAACTGGGTATTTTTCCGGACTCCAGCGTTGACATTAGTAGGAGAAAAATACGCTCTCGTCATTTATGATTGCATAACAACTTTTTTAAATTATACACGATGTTCTCTCATCTATTTTGAAAATTTGCTTTTAGCTATCCAAATATATCAGTTTTCTACCCAAGGCGCCACCCCGTCTGTTACACCCTGCATAGTAATCTGTACCTGTGTGATATATTAGTATTCAGTAATTTGAAATTTGGAAATGGCAGTTCACAGCACCACTCCAACAGAAGGGCCAATTTGCCGATAATGTCAATCTGCTATGTTCCAACTACTCATCAAGATGGATATCAAAGGCAAAGGGCGATATTATAGGCAATTGGTAAAAGCTTCAAAGAACATTTGGAATTTTGTATAAAAACCTCAATTGATTTCAATTTCTGGGTGGTATCAAAAGATGAATTTTTATTTTTCTTTAAATCGTGTATGAGGACATGAGCCTATTGGGGATTGTAGTAAACACATTGTTCCTCCAAACTGAGATCGCTTATACTTTGTACTGCTGTCTGCAAGATGACTTGGTTTAGAAACGTTAGATCGCTTGCTAACATTCCAGAATCGCGGACCAGCTCCCCCCCCCCCCCTGGGTGTCGTATCGTGGCTAAGAGCTTGCACGGGGTTAACCAATGCCAACATGGGTACGATGTACGTCAACCATGTCGATATACCATACACAAACCTGGTGAACACAGGGTGATGCAGGGGGTCTCGGCGCTGAATAAAGGATAAGCAACTACCGCCCCAACCTCGGCCTTACACGTGTGCAGGGGGCACCACGCGTGTGGATATTTACTTCCCCTACACTCATTTGGAAAATAAACAAAAAACCTAACAAACTGCTTCCTGAGCACCTGGTATTGTAGAGCCTAAAAATCTCTCTAGAGCCGCGCGATGGGAGTTACAAAAGATTAAACAGGAACCAGGGGCTCTAAGCAACCTGACCTACCATTTCTTGAAGTGGGGCAACCTCTGAGCAACCAGGTAACGCCTACCGAGACCTCGCGGACGCAAAAGCGCCACCGATCTGATCACAGCACTCCCAAAGAAAGTAGCTCGAAAAAGGCAAACAAGTTCCACTTGCATTCATTTCCCATTTGTAAGATGCAACTTCTATTAAAATCGTGTAAATCCGGCCACAAATATAAAATTTAATTATAATTTAATTTCAGTTTATATGAAGAATTTCATTTCAATGTTTTCCTAAATAAGAAAGTTGGCACTACACATGCGCAAACCTACATTTTGAAACTAACGTTAGATTTTCCTTTGTTCCAAGTGACTATGTATCAAATGCTTCCCTAGATAAAAAAGTTGGTACTGCGCATGCGCAAAACCAAATTTTGAAACTGGTGTTAAATTTGGTTTTATTCCAAGTGCCTATGTATCAAATTTCATTTAAATACTTTTATAAATAAAAAAAGTTTGCAATTCGTTTTATAAATGGTCGAGATGCGAAAAGGGCACTGTGAATTTTGAATCGATTTGACTCAACTTTTGGCATTGCGTGTTATATGGCTGAAGCTATGCGCATATTGAATTTCATGCAATTCAATTTATAACTAACGGAGATGTCAAAGCGATCGGACATTTCTAAGCAAAGTTATCATTCACACAGACAGATACATGAACAGACAGACAAAGGAAATACAAAATTATAAACGATCTCTAGGATCGTTAATAAACGGCAAACAAAAGTGTAAAATTATGGAACATGTAAAAATGGTTTTTTGTTTTTTTTACAATAACTTTCCCAGAACTGTCCCACAGGAGCCAACAACTACGGGGAACTGGAGGTCATGGAATCAAACCTTCGCAAAGGTACCTATGAGACAAGTTGTCCCACCCCCCTCTCTCGGGTACAGGCTAGAAAGCTTTTTAATAGAACAAAAAACACGGAGGAGTGGAGTCATACCGAACTACACTCACGGAATACAATAAGACCATAAGAAAGGCAAAATGTGACTCGTGAAGGAGGTACTGCGAGGAAGTTGAACAAATTCCAGAAGGTGCCAGACTTCACAAAGCCTTATAAAAAGGAACAGACGGTACCAGTTGCTTGAAAAAAATTAAGGGGAGTACAGAGACCGCAAAGGAGAACTTAGAGCTTTTAGCAATCACATAAGACCCTAGCCCAACGAACCAATTACTCTCGAACCACTTCTCAGGGGGAACAGAGGAGATTGGGTTTTGGCTCGACAGATAGTGAACCTAACCAAAGTTAGGTGGACAGCGAAGACAAGGCCTCGATCTGCTAGCCTCCACATTATGTACGGGATAGATACCTATAGCATGAAGGGACGTAAAAGTTGTATTCATACTGAAACCTGGGCGAGACTCATACTCAAACCACCCCTGGTACTATCATAATAAATATTCCTTAAACCTCAAGCAGCTATGCACATGCCAAAAAATTTGCAATTCAGAAGCTAAGCCTCTACCAGACTCAGCAAAAAATACTATTATTATTGAATATAACTTTTGTTTCATTCAAATCGAATAACGGCGCTACATTGTTTTAAGTTTTTTTTATGAAACAACCTGTATTTAAGAACACATCAAATTTTCAAGAGACAATTTACTATACAGGGTGGCCCGCTGAAAACAGTCAATGCCAATTTTGCCCACTTAACAACAGTTTTGCCAGAAACGCTCGAACACGTCAATTTTAGTTTTGAGGGGGACACATAAATTAAGTAATACTACTTACATAACTTTAACCCTGAGAAGGGGGTGAATTACACCCCAAAAATTTTAATTGAGAAGAAAGAATTACTTAATTTAGGTGTCTCCCTCAAAACTAAAATTGACGTGTTCGAGCGTTTCTGGCAAAACTGTCGGTAAGTGGGCAACATTGGCGTTGACTGTTTTCAGTGGACCACCCTGTATTTCCAAATTTGATTTTGGTACTAGCTCCTGGTTATCTGGGGTCCTATAGAATTTGAAAAAACTAGATGATAGATCTTGAACCAAGATATTCCCTTACAACTGTTTTACATCTTGGCTTCCCATCACTACTAACTTTGATATCTAATTGCATTGTTCTAATTTATAACGTCACAGACAAGATATACTACCGACGGTCAATGCAATGCTATAGAAATAAACGCAACACCTAATAGAGTACGGTTAGTGTGTTGTCTACCTTGAAGCAGTCGAAATAAATTGTCATAAAATGTGGTAGACGCACAGAAAACTGTTGTGTGTGGTAAAAGTGTGTAATAGATGGGGTCATTTTTGTAAAAATAAAATACATATACTCAAACCTTATTTCCTCGGCTTCAACGCCGGCCTTTACGTAGATAAGATAAGCAATCACTTGTATAACACCATAAATTACATGAAATAGGATACATTTCAATTGTTCATTTTTCTCTTTTCTAAACATTTAAAAAATTGATGAAGCGGGTTTGGTTATACAAGGGCGGAAACTAAATTTGGCCTCCAAATATAAAATTATGAGGTTGGACAAGGAAAGATTTTATTAGAATAATAAACATAATTTTTGTTTTTCCATAATAAATACATTATTATACCGGGTGGTGACTTGAACAACGCACCATAGGAATTGCAATAGTAATTTTTTCATTTTTGATTATTTTATTATTATTATTTTAGAGAGAAAGTCTATTAGGTTTTTTGTAGAGAAAAAAATTACGAATCCATGCATACTGCAGCTTTTAATTTTCTGAACTTTGAATCCAAGAAATTGGATAACTGAAAACTGGCGCTTTTAAGAAAATCAGTGGTGCCATG
Organism: Photinus pyralis; assembly: GCF_008802855.1. NCBI lineage: Eukaryota > Metazoa > Arthropoda > Insecta > Coleoptera > Lampyridae > Photinus > Photinus pyralis. Next base: position 16,783,728 of record NW_022170509.1, read on the forward strand.
GCAATTTGAGATCAAACATGGCAAATGCGGGCGCTTTTGTTTGATTTCCTAACTCCATGGAATTACCGACTTTATAAAGGAGACAGTTTTTAATTTTTAAATTTTGACTGATTCTGAATTTATAAAATACGAAACAAGAGTATGTACGGATTCGTTTATATAATTCGAGGTAAATCTTTCACTCACGCCTTTGACGCTCCCGACGAAGGGCGACTTCAGCGCCCCCCAGACTTGGCGTCCAGGGCCTGGGCCCCCCTCGCACGACCTTACCTACCTATATGTATCTGTGATAATACCATCACAACATTTTTTGATAAGGAGAGGGAGCACTTAACGAACTTTATTTTATGTCAATGTGTAGGGTCAACATAGTCCAGTCAAATTAGCTCCAAAAGTATTCTAAACTAGATGTTGGCATTTCACACAACGAAACCAGGTGTATTCTATGTAGTTCCCTGCCCGGAAGCTCCCGGAACATATTGCTATACATAAAAAAACCAAGAAAAAATGGAAAAATTCGCATTTGACTTCCAATTATCTCGTCAACTATTGCTTGAGCTCATAGAAATGAATTTGCTTAGAATCGAATTTTCAGTTGGTACAGAACCGTTCATTTTTAAATGTTGTTTTTTCTGGAAAAATACAAAAAAGTAATCCCAAAAATAAACATTTGTTTTTGTTGATACGCCCTTCTCGATGCTTTGTCTTTCAAAACTGGATGACTCCCAGAGCGTTTACAATATTTTTATGGATGGTGGAACCGTAAAACAACCTATTCCAACAATTGTCTGTTGTCCCGATGAGTTTTGCAAATCGACGGACTGTGGAATTAGAATTAGTTTAGCACTCTGTTTAATAAAAATCATACCAACTGTATCTGATAGAAAAATCGATTCTAAACAAATCGTTCTCTTCATTTTTTTCGGTAAGAAGAATAGTTAACGAGATACCTAATTAAGTCAAATGCGAAAAAACAATATTTTCCCATTTTTTCTTCGTTTTCTTGTGTATAGCAATATGTTCCCGGAGTTTCCGGTCAGCTACACTGTCATTTACGGATTCAGGGGATTTTTTTTGCATACAATACACATGGTTTCGTTGAGTGAAGTGACAACACACGAAACCGGCAGACAGTAATAGATACAAAACTGTAAACCATCTCGAGGATCGCTATTAAAACTTTGCTTTGTGACAATTTTCGTAGGTAATTGCACAAGTGCATCAAAATGCTCTTTTAACAAATTATGAAGTGTAACTTCAGCGCATTTTCCATAAATTGATCAATACTTCCCCAAAGGCCATACCTATGTGCGCTACGTTTTTCATTACTAGACGCATATATGGTTAAAATTTTAAAGAAATATCTTCATAAATAAGGAAGTTGACACTTACTGCGCAGTTGATATTGCGCGTCCTGCGCATGCGCTCATTAATCTGATATTTACAATATGCAATACGTTTGCTTTTACTATAAGCATCTTTGGTTAAAATTTCAAAGAAATATCTCCATAAATAAGAAAGGTTGCATTGCGCAGCCTGCGCATGCGCACATCTGATTTTTACTATATGCGATATATTTGATTGATATATTTCAACAAAATATATTAATAAATAAAAAAGTTAACATTGCGCAGCCTGCGCATGCGCAGTTCAATCGTCAAGATTTTCTTTGACTCGGGTGCCAGAGCGATACGCTACCGAATGCAAAAAGAACGAACTAAATATCTTGAAAACTGTAGGAGTAGTTAAGGCCTCGGACAGACGGGCGGACAGACAAAGTGGCTGCAATAGCGCACCGAACTTCGCTGGAAAATGCGCTAAAAATTATCAGGTTTATTTTGATGCACGAGTGTAATTCGGGAGAATATTTCCCGAATAAACATTACAAACTCACCTTACCTACTTATAAAAAAATTATTAAGATTATCAGCACTTCGCCCCAGATGTAAATTATGGGGATTTCTTGTGGGACAGCTTTCTAACAATAAAGCATCAATACTTCTTTCCCTAGACAATTTGCAAAACCATTCCAATAAAAGAAATCTGTAGAAGAACCAACACATTGTTGTATGCGCTAATAGATGGAGCAAAATAGAGGGATAGCAGGTTTTTAAATAAGGGGACGATTGAAACAAAACTTAGCGTGCTTTTTCCCCTTAAGATTGACCATCTGTAGTATATGTTGTCTGTGATAACGTATACAATGCAATTTTTAGTTAATCGTACCAAATGCTTTTTCACCTACCTTCTGGTAAATCGGGATGTTCCAGGCCTTCGCTCAACTTAATGGTGTTTCCGGCACTAAGCGCCCATTTGAACGTATTAAAAAACGTAGTTTGACCTCCTAGCGAAACAAATTTTTGAAGCATTAAATGGTAGGGATAGCGTTTTTCATCGAACAACATGGGACTAGTGAAGCCAACGCTACAAATTAGGAAGGTTAACTTGAACTTAGGAACGGGACTTTGGGGAAGTTTAGCGGAGTTTAATCCGTTCGCTAGGAGATAGTTCAATGCTGTTGCAACAGCACGCGCATTCGGTGTCGGAAAGAGCGGTGTAGAAACTATATTTTGTCCGCGTCTTTGACGTACTGGTGTACCCACACAAAGCTTGACCAACAAACCAAATAACTCTGCGAGGGCGCGGCCTAATCGTGATGACGCACCAAGTAAGGGTTTGATATATTTGAGTTGTTGACTAGTCGGTTTCGATGTTATTTGTTCCCCATCGATGTCCATTGTTTGGATCTGGGTTGGGTTTGTAGACAGACCCTCCAAGGCGGAAGCGACATTGGCTGTTGAATCAGTAACAGAATAACTGCAATCGGCCTGCAATGAATGTCATAGATACGCAAATGAAAAAAGCTAAACACATACCCTATCAAATACAGGTATATTTAGCCGTTCCATATCTTCTCGCCCAAAATCGCAATCAACTGGTATAGCGTCATCGCTACATAAAGCAAGCAGAAGAGTACTTTCCCACACAAGCGACGTGTACAATTCCGCTAAATTTTTGAGTACAGCAAGGCCAGGCTCCGAACCCCAATGTTGTAACGACAAAGTCCTAATTTCGCTTTGTCCCGTTCGACAGACATGCACAAACATCAGGACATATCCATGCGCCGCCGCCATAGCGTGTAATAAAGGTGTCGCGTTTGCATTATTGAATGCAGTTTCTAAGTGAGGCGCGTGCGCCAATTCGTGAAGTAACCTCGAACTACTACTGGTATCCAAATCTGAATATAAGGGTTTGAGTCTTCGTAACACGTCGTTTAATTGCACCAATCCGTATTTCAAAACTAAAGGCTCGTGCGCCAAATTCAGTATGCTCTTGCACACGGACGCGACAGCTTGAGCGGAAATTGTTACGGGACAGTCGACAGGCAAATTGGGCAATCCCAGAATTTTTAGTAACGGCTGCAGACCGCTCTGGTTAACAAACTCTCTACAATGATCGTCGGTCGAATTATTACTTAAAATCGCATCAATGAATTTCATGATGTTGAGAATATAATCGACGAGTGCGATTGGCGTTTTTTCATTCGCACCGTTCGTTGATGACTCTTGAGACTCGTTTTGTGCATTGTGAGATGAAGTGGACGCCTCTTCCTCGTCATCGTCTTCTTCGTCAGAGGAGCCTGAAAATACCAAGGGAATTTGATTAGCTACACTTCCACGTTAATATGGCACAGATGTAAATATAGCTCATAACGTAGGGAAATTGAGAAACGTAAAAGCTACTCTTGTAGCTAGCCAAACTTACCTTGAAATGTATGCGCTTTAGGTTGGAAACTCTGATTATTTTAAAGAGAAGCATCATAACGCTGCCATTTGAAATTATTTCACATATTTTGAGGTTAAAAATTTTTTTAATACGACCGCCATCTTGATTTTTTAATGTCAGCATAGACAGGGGCGGACTGGCACGGGGGGGGCGGGGGGCGATTGCCCCACCTAGCCTGTAGATCATAATGGCCCGTTGGAAATTTATAAGTATGTGCTGTATTTAGTTTCTTGCACTATTAATAAATTATTAACACGTTTCTCTAATTGGGGTTGATGTTCGGTTGTTAAAAAATTCTGTTTTAATTGAAGTGTTTTACAATGAATTTATCATTTTTTGTCGTAGTAGTTTGAAAGTGCTGAAATACAATGATAGGCGACGCACCTCGTGTGGATTGTATATTTTGTGACTTTTAATTATCAGCTGCAATTTAAAAAAAAACTGTATGGTAATTGATTTTCGAGAAAGTACTTTAAAATGTTTTTGTGGTGCACCTCAGAACTAAAACCCCCCCCCCCACCCCCGCCACCTTCATAATACCCACTAATACTTTAATGGACCCGTAATACCCATTCCGCCCCTGGTCATAACCTTCCTTTTTTACCAAAATTCAACTCACCAAAATTTCGGAAAACACTTTTTTCTTATTAATTTGGGTTGGGTGCGTAGAATCCAAAATCAATTCGTACTTTTTCGATCAGACTTTCTCAAGCAAAAAGTTATAGACTAGAAAACAATTTCGAAAAAAATCAAAGCTGTTAACTTCTTGAACTAGTAGCCCAATCTTTGGAACTGTTTGAAATTAGATCTACAGGCACATTATAAGAAAATTCTTTCCGGGTCGATCTGAGACAATTTTTTTGGTAATTTATTTTCGAAAAGGAGTACTTAAAATGTTTGTGGTGCTAACCCCCCGCCCCCTTCATTACTACACTAATACTTTAATGGCCCGTAACCTATGCAATTCCACCTGGCCCGCAGTTACCCAGTCCGCCCCTGAGCATAGGTCATGTGAAAGCTTATTTCTTTCTTTCTTACTACATGTGCGGTGTTAAATTAGAAAATCATGCAGGACAATTAGAAAAAACCTTGCCATACGCTTGGCTGGCTTATGTATTGCATGTATATATGCTTCAAATAAAGGCAAACATATCGCATATAGTAAAAAGATGTGCTCATGCGCAGATTGCGCAATGGCAACTTTCTTCGTCTTCGTCCGTGTTTTAAAATCGTTAAGTTAGCAGATGTCAAAGCTGGACAGTGGTACTAAGGGTCCCTGGTTCGAATCCGGATTGGGCATGGATATTTGTAAATGTAACCCCGCCCACTCAAAAATAAAGGCAAAATAAATTATTTTAAAAAAATAGTCAGAAATACGTTTGGAGTAATGGGGCAATGCACATGTGACGCTGACACCTATCCGATACCCTGCCCCATTACTCCCAATACATTTCTGACTATCTTGATAGAAAACAGTCCCATCGTCCCTATTACTTTGCAGGTCGTACGCACCGGGCCGTACGCACGCCTGAATTTAAGGTTGCATTAACGATATATACAACATTTTTAGTCAGTTGGAGGGCTCAGTACTGAAGCAGCTGAGAGGGACGAATGCCTCCTAGCTGTGCAAGTCCCTTACGCAATCAAGGATGAGTCTAGGGAGTAAAAAGAGGAAAGAAGCAAACAAGGAAGAGTAGTTCGAAGGTGCAAGAAAGTTATAAGATCACCGGTCCAAAAGAAAGCGAAAGCGGAAACACAGGGGGGAGAGAGAGAGAGCGCGAAATAAAAAAACGAGAATGGAGCGAATTGGGGGGAGAAAACATCGAGAAACCGATGGAACAAGTAAAGGGACAAATAAGAAGAGCGACTACTGAGACAATGGAGCAAATAGAAGAATGAAAGAGAAGATGATGGAAGAAATAGGAGGATTAAGGGAGGAAATGAAGAGAAGCAAAGAGCAATGGGATAAAGAAAAAAGAGAACTTACAGAAAGGATAACTAAACTCAAAGAACAAAGTGAAAGAAAAGAAAGAGAAAAAATAAAGAGCATAAGTGAGTAGACGGAAAAAGGGAAAGAGGCTGGAGAAATGGCTAAAAGAAAACCTACATGTAGAGAATGTAAGAGGCAAGAACATTTGAAGTAAGGGGTAATAAGGTAGTAATCATGGAACTAACATGGGAAAAGAAGGAGGAGGTTATGAAAGGAAGGAGAAAGTTAAAGGGGGGCACAATATAAAACGGTGATGAGTTGACATATACAGAAAGAAGGGTACAGAGAGAAATTAGAAAGTTTGCGGAAAGGGAAAGAGCAAGAAAGTAAGATGGAGATATAGGAAACTAATGGTAAAAGATGAAGAATGGAGTACCAAAGAAAAAAGATTAGTAAGAACAGAGAGGAGAGAACGGGTACGGAAAGGGTGGGGTTTGGATGGAACAGCAAAAGAGAAGATAGGGAGAGGGTGAAAAATGGAAAGGGGAACATGAAAATACATATTGAAATGTAGCAGGAGTAGTTGGTAAAGACGCTCGATTCTGGGAGTTTGTAAGAGGAGAAGATGTCGCGGGGATGGTAACAACATGGATACAAGAAAAGAATTGGGGCAAAATAAAGAACAGGATTCAGAATGAATACACATGGAACAACCAATTTGCGAAGAGACCTATATTAACAGGAGTAAAAAAAAGGGATGGGAATGAGGGGAAGAAACAAAAGAAGAGGAAGGAATACAAGCCAGACGCAGAAGTGAAGGGGAAGGAAATGAGAGTGATAACAGTATACCACAGAAAATAAAATAAAAAATATGGTACTAGGTTGCGCTTATCGTCGAGTGTGAGTAATAGCGACACCCATCGCACGGAAAGTGTGTTCTTGTCCAAATATGTATTTTAAACAGAAATAATTCACATCCATGAGAGGAAAGGGAGGTTGAAAGTCTAAAAAGGAAAGATAAAAGATCAAAATATGAAGATGCAAAGACATACAGTTATGGACAAAAGACAAGTGGTCAGTGGAGCTCCATAAAGGGGGACTAGAGGAATAAGAAGAAATAGGAAGGGATACAGAGGAGGAGTGGAATAATATAAAGCAGAGTATTAAAATGCAATAACGTACAAACAAATAACTGAAAGGTAGGGGAGAGAAAACAGAAAGGGGTAGTGGGACAAAGAGTGTACAGAAGAGATGGAGAAAGAAAGAAGAGAACAAATAGAAGAAAATAAAGTGACAGAACAGAAAAAAAGGTGCAAAAGAAAATCTAAAGAAAAAAGATATTTAATTTCTACTTAAGAGACATGGAAAAAGAATTAAGACAGTGGCAAGGTGGAGGGATAGTAGTGGGAAGAAGAAAAATTATGGTCCCTGGCACACGCGGATGACGCAGTAATCATGGCAACAGAGGTAGAACGATGAAGGAAATAATGGGAAAAATGGGAGTATTGGGAAAGAAAAGGAAGAATGGAAATGGTGGGAGACAAAATAGGAGAGATAAAAGAAATTAAATATTTAAGGTACCAAATGCAAAGAAACAATGGGTTAAATGCGCAGACAAGAGAATTAAGGAAAAAGGGAGTTGGTTGCGATTTTAAAGTGGAGTAGGGATTTTGGTCACATATGAGTTTTGCCCGTAGCCCGTAGCGGGGATTTTGTTGCAGCAGTTTAGGCAGTACATATACCCATTAGTTGTTGCAACATCTATGATTTTTACTGTATTGTTTGATATACAGTGTAAAAAGCGATGGGGTATACAAGAGGGAATTTTTTTTTAAATATTGATTTATGAAAAAAATTTATTCTTCATATGTTTTGCTTGCTTTGAAAGTACCAATAACGTTTCGATTGTTTGTGGTTTGATAGCAATACTCTTATCTTAATTATAATGTAGAATGATAATTTTCAATAAAAAAAATTATTTTATTATTTTTCCAGATTTCTATAAATAAATTTTAGATTATCGAAACGTTATTGGTACTTTCAAAGCAAGCAAAAAATATCATGAAGAATAAATTTTTTTCATAAATCAATATTTAAAAAAAAATACCCTCTTGTATACCCCCTCGCTTTACACACTGTATATTTATTCAGGTGTAGATCTAGTGAGTCTGAAATTTGCAAATTTTCAAAATCATGAAGAATAAATTTTTTTTCATAAATCAATATTAAAAAAAAAATACCCTCTTGTATACCCCATCGCTTTACACACTGTATATTTATTCAAGTGTAGATCTAGTGAGTCTGAAATTTGCAAATTTTCAAAATCAGCCAATAAATAAAAAATGAAGGTGGCCTTGAAAACTTTGATAACGGCATCATAAGTTTTACAAACGATAGCACAGGTTCGCGAGAACCTCAAGTCTTGACTATTGTTGATAATAATGGAGAAACGCCGGTTTCCTATCGAAATTTGAACACCCTGTACACTTTTACTATAAAAGCAAATTTTATACTAATCAGCCAATATTCATTTGGTATTTCTGCCACTCTATTACTGCAAAAAAAACAGCATTCCACTAAATCCAAATGCATGAGCCAAATCACTTGTGAAAATTTTACTTTAAAAATCAACTAACTTTACAAGTTTTCTAAAAAGAAAAAATTTAAATGTTCAGTGTGTTGGCACTCTGGCAGGTTAACACTTCACTTGACTAAAGCGAATTTTGGATTACGCTGCTGCTCATTTCCACGGAGATTACAATTTTCATACTGACCTAAACTCTGTTCATCCGTCTGACGGTTTTAGATCTCAGCACCGGGAGCTCATAGAAGACTATGATTTTTTTATTTAATGCTGAATCTAGTGCACATACTATAAAATAGATTTGCGCATGTGCATGTAAGTTTTAAAAAGGAATCTGTACTTTAGTTTGGATTTAACTCACCAGATGCTTTAATCCAATTTGCTGTGGCCAATTTACAACTAGTCATGAGCTATCTGGAGTAAATTTACATCTGTGATAATTTATCCAACAAAAGATAAACCCAATTATAGGACAAAATACATGCATACCTTCATTATTAATAGGTGTTCGCACCGTTACAGGAGACGACTCCGATTTACTATGTGGTCGCCAACAAATGTACTTCGAATCTGTACCTAGCTGGCATAATTCGTGTAGAAGCTTCACAATGGCGGCTATCGCATCTGCCTTCAGACTCGGCTGATGGCGCATTAACTCGTCCATTGCGTTTCCCAAGTTTGAGGCTAGAAAAGAACTTGAGTAAAAATCCGAACGGAAATAACTCACGACTTACCTGTGTCTCCTATTGGGTCAGAACTACGCCTACGGCGCATTGCGGATAGGTAATGAGGCGAGACTAACACCTTAAATAGTCGATCGAAAGGTTTGCACTTGACAAATGACTGTAAACCTCTCGCGTTCAAACATAAGGCGCTAAATACGTTAGGCAAAGAACCTAATACTTCTCTGGTAGCAGGAACGTCTTTAATTAATAAGGCATGCAGTATTACGTCGGTGAGTCCGTTATCTTGTAACGTGGACAGTAAGGTCGGTTCTTGAAAGACGTACACCGTAACGAGATCCGTCGCCAACAAAAACAGGGATGGTCCGTAGTATTCCGCATTAGCGATGATGTGTTTTAGTGCGGAAGGTAAAATTCCTTCCATAACATGGCGGACATTATCAGAAAACATGGTATCCTGCAACGCCTTCTTTAGGAAGTTCAACATTGATTTCAATAAGGCGGCACGTTGAGGAAGGCAAGTTTTTCCCAAGTTGGAGGTATTGCTTTGACACTCGTAATTACTTATAAAATCCTCGTCCACATCGGAAATGGTAAGATCAATCGAAGCTATAGGTTTAAATTCGTAGATTTGTTCGGGTCGACACAGTTGAACTTCCACCTACAAACATTATTTAGACTCGAATAGTTTTAAATAAAGACATACGTCTAAACGATTAATAAAACTTTGAAGTCCTCCATGATTATGGAACACTTGCATGTCCATATTTGTAATTAGATCGATCACCCTTACGGCGCGAGTTACAAACTGTAAAATTTCTGTTAAAACAGCTGTGTAGCTAGAGTAGGTACAGATTTCAGAAACGGTCAAAGGTTCGCGCAACTGACATTCGGTTAAAAAATTGCAAATCTATAAGATATTCCCAATGGTCACTAGTATCGAGTTCCTGACGAAAGACATATTTTCGTTCATGTTCGCTATGAAGCGGTACATGTGTAAATTTTTCCGCCAAACAACAGAGAGAAGAGATGACGCAACGAGAATAGTTACAGAAGTAAATTAATTTTTTTTTAATCACTTGACTCCTTTTTGAATATCATCCATGGTGTTTATTTTTGGAAAAAAAATTTAATTAATCCTGATCTTCTTAGATAAAAATATAGTGTTCCCTTAAAAAATGTTAACTTTTTTACCTTATCCCATATACTTATTTCAAAAATGTGCCGGATTATAGATCAGGCGAGTCGCTAATTACCGGATTGTCTAGCGCCGGGTTACCGAACGCCCACTGTATTTTTTTCCTGCCCAATTTAAGAACTAGGATCATTTTTTAACTGGATCACCCTGTATACTTTAATCTAAAAAATTATCATATATATTAAATAATCTTTTCAGAAATATAAAAAAAATTCAAAAACAATTTTTTCAAATCATTTGAGCTTTTTTGAATTTTTTTTAAGCTGTTTGAATTTTGTTCAAAATTTTTTCAATTTTTTAAACCTTTTTTGGATTTTTTTAATCACTTGACTCCTTTTTGAATATCATCCATGGTGTTAATTTTTGGAAAAAAAATGTAATTAATCCTTATCTTCTTAGATAAAAATATACAGTGTTCCCTTAAAAAATGGTAACTTTTTTACCTTATCTCATATACTTATTTCAAAAATGTGCCGGATTATAGAGGTCAGGCGAGTCGCGAATTACCGGATTGTCTAGCGCCGGGTTACCGGACGCCCACTGTATTTTTTTCCTGCCCAATTTAAGAACTAGGATCATTTTTTAACTGGATCACCCTGTATACTTTAATCTAAAAAATTATCATATACAGTGTGTCCCAAATCGCGCGGGATTGCATGGGTAACTTTGTTATTATTAAAGATAGAGAATTGGTTAAATGGGCAATGTTTTGCAGTTTTGGATGCTTATTTAAAATTTCCTTATGGAAATTCAAAATGTCACATAGGTTCGACGTAAATTCAAAAAAACTAAAATTATAAAAGTAAGTACTTAATTAAAAAATAAAAGTAAAGTGGAAGTAGCTACCACTACAATAATAATAATAATCATCAATGGCAACACGTTGCCTAAACTAAACTGTCTTGAAGTGTGTTTCACTAATAATGGCCAGTATTTTAAACATTTGGTGTAATTATTTTCATTGTTTTGTTGCCTCGAATAGATTTTGTTTTGTTTTTTTTTATTCGTCACAGACTACTTGATTAAAATACAAAAACCGTTAATATAACTGGTATCTTATTTTCAATCTTATGTTATGATGGCTCGTTGAAAAGGGAATTAAAAAATCTATCAAGTAATCTAAAAATCCAATATGGCGCCCATTTAACTTTAGGAAGTTGGTAAATGTTCCTCAAAGGTAGCCATCTTGAATTTTTTTTACATCAATTCTAAATTAAGCGTATCAAAGACAGCCACTTTTATATGAAACTTTTTTTTATATCTCTTATACTTTCGATGATATAAGACATGACCAATTTTAGTTTTTTTGAATTTACGTCGAACCTATGCGACATTTTGAATTTCCATAAGGAAATTTTAAATAAGCATCTAAAACTGCAAAACATTGCCCATTTAACCAATTCTCTATCTTTAATAATAACAAAGTTACCCATGCAATCCCAGGCGATCTGGGACACACTGTATATTAAATAATCTTTTCAAAAATATTTTAAAAAATTCAAAAACAATTTTTTCAAATCATTTGAGCTTTTTTGAATTTTTTTTTAATCTGTTTGAATTTTGTTCAAAATTTTTTCAATTTTTTAACCTTTTTTGAATTTTTTTAATCACTTGTGTCTTTTAAATATCATCAATATTGTAATATGTTTGGAAAGAAATTTAATTAATCTTAATCATTTTAGATTAAAATTAGATACAGAGTGTTCCACTTAAAAAAACTGAGTTTAGGTCGGTTGACTTTTTTGAGCGGACTTTGTATACTTTCGAAAACTGCAGATTATTCAACAATCAGTTTTCTGTACTTCCGTAGTATGTTCCAAATGGATTCCTCGCAGTGGCGGAGGAAAGGGGAGGCAGCACTAGTGAAAGGCAAGACTCGACTGTCAGCTGGCGATGTTCTTGCAACCTGTCTTTCTGTCCTAATTGCACATACACCAAATTAGGTTACTAATTCAAGTCAAAACAATATTATATTTTAGCACTTTTCTGGAATCTTTGACCGTTTCTGTGCTAACAACATAAATACATTACCGTAATGTGTTCAAGCTCAACCCCATTCCAATTAATGACCTGAAGGAGAGATTCCATCATCCCGCACGACACCAAAGCCTCCCCACCTGCTTCGTAACTGGCAAGATGATATAAAAAAGAGAACAGCGCGGTGGCTAATGGCAATGGAAACTTCGAACCGATGTCCCCACTTTGTGGCATATCTAAATCCGCGGATTTATCTTCCTCGCTCGTCGATGCCAAAGCTAATGGTTCACTTTTGACAACGGTCTGCCGCGTTAGCGAAATAATACAATGGCGCACTAACGTCGGTAGAAAACCGTGATACTGATTAGCACCCGTTACATCTATTATATTGGCTAGTCGAGAACCCGATTTCCTATAACAAAAAAGAACCAATGAATAGGAAATTTGCATTCGAAACAACATTACTTTGGAAAATGCGGATTCCTATCTAAATGTATGATTGACGTCAACGTCCTCAGGGCTGCAGATCGAATATCGACCATCTCCGGATTATCGAGCTCTATCAATTCGACTAATTCCTCCAAAAAACCGTTATATAAAAGAGTGTGAGCAGAATCTTGCAAGGCGTTCGAGTACACCAATACAGACAGTGCCTGTAGACGTGCCTGAACACATAGCAATCGAGTCTTATATTCTGCAAAATGGTGCGCTAACCGTACATGTGTGAATAGCCACATCTAAAACAATTTAGAGTTAATTAGGTAAATTTTTTGATATTATTAACCTAACCTCTTTATCGGGCGGTATAAAATATAAATGTACTAATCCCTTCATTATTTCTGCTGGAGTTTTGTTTAATTTGTCGACATTCTCTATATGAATATAGCTAGAACTTTTCTTTAACTTGGTCTCTTTCAGTTCCTTATTTTCCTTGTCCGTAGAATGGTCCTTGTGGAACTCAAAATGGAGCGTGGTCGCCGAATGAGGAATCGGAAGGTGAGATATACAACATTCGGCTAAACCGAAACCGTTCTCTTTTCCACCCCAGCTCTAAAATACAAACGGACCTTAAAAATCTGATCGTCGTAAACTGTTGCTCAATTACCTCGGCCAAGTAGTGCAGACGTGATAATAAAGCTTGACGTTTTTCGTTGGCGAGACGTGTTATGAAATTACTACGCTTCGAAAACATATACAGCAAATTCAGGACAGCCAGAACTACATTCATATCGCTAGAACTCATCAACGTGAGAAGGTGCTCCATGGAGTTGTACAGGTGACGAGAAAAAGAATGTTCGATGAGGAGAGTGGTAAAATGTAAAGTCCATAACAGCAATTTCTTATCCTGTATAAAAACAATTTCAAATGTGATGTTCCTGCGTAACCTTATGTTAACGTTGCTGCAGATACTATACATTTCCAAAGAACAATGTTTATAAAAATCCTGTTGGGGTAAAAAATGAGGTTAACTGAGCTCTGCTTCCATACGAATTAGTCGTTGATTCTTTTTAGTGCATGTTCCAATGAAGTTGGGTGCGCTATTGCAGCCACATTCTCTGTTGGTCTGTCAGTCCGAGATATTTTTTTTTGAAATTTTAACCAAAGACGCTTCTCACGAAGACAAACATATCGTATATATAACAAAAATAAGATTTGCACATGCGCAATGTCAAGCTTTTTACTTTTGACAGTTCTTAGATTTTATCATTCCCCCTTTTATGCATTTTATTAAAGGAAAAAACCCCAGGCTACGCCACTGGAAATAGTTGCGCGGGAAGTGCAACAATTCAAATTGCATAAGAACGAGGTTCAGAAGTGAATGATGCTTTTCGGCTCTTGCAAGAATGAAACAGCCTGGTTCGAATCCGGGTTCGGACATGGATATTTGTAAATGTATAGTGGGTTGGATTGGTAGAGCAGCCTTGGCTGAAACCCCGTCCACTCAAAAATAAAAGGAGAATAAAAAAAATAAAAAAAACTGCGAAGTTTTAGTAAAGTAGGCAGAACATAAATGGCATTCAATGTATGTGTTTGAATAAGTAAATGCATCCTTTATTTTTCTTTGTAATTACTATGATTAGCATAGGATGGGTATTAACGATTTAAGTGCCTTGTGTCCCATTTTGGTTGAGACTGCGACCTGCGCCACTTTTTAGTATAACTTTTAATACCACAAACAGAATCAATCTGGATTTTGTTTCTTCGATACAGGATGAAAACGAAAAGTTTGACTTTTAAAGATAATATCTGAACATATCTTACTAGCCATGTAAGAAAAACGTAAAAAGCTCAGATATTTGTATGTAGAATACAACGTAATCAAAAAAATTTTTTGGACCACTGTTTCCGAGATATTAACAAAGTTAATATTTTTTAATGCAACACCCTGTATATTTTAACGTCAATTTTTCGCATTCTTTTTCGTGATTACATTGATGCATCACAACCAATATATTATAGCATAATTTTTCAAAATTTTTAAACACATGTTTCTACCGCCAGCCATTTTTATTGATTGGTATCAGCTGCCTTAATTACCATGGATATATTCAACAAGACAAAATCACAATGAATCCATGGCCTACTGTTTAAAAACTGTAAAAAAAAAAGGTTTTTCTGGCTAAAATGAAAAAATATAGGTTGTGATGCATCAATGTAATCAGGAAAAAGAATGAAAAACAATGACGTTAAGATATACAAGGTGTTTAAAAAGGCATTTAAACCAGGTGTCAAATTCTTGACAGAATAGCTTCCTAGCTGAAACCAAAAATTGCCAACATATGTTTTTTTACGCATGCATTTTGTTTGCTTTTATTAGAGGGACCTACCATCCAATTTTCGTTAAAATTGCTCCATAAATAAGAAAGTTGGATGTTGCACATGCGCAACTCGATTTTTTGCGCATGAATTTTGTTTGCTTTTATTAAAGGGACTTACCATAGAAATTTCGTTTAAATTGCTTCAGAAACAAGATCGTTGCGTTTTGCACATATGCAACACAATTTTTTGACTTTGACAATTTTTTTCTCCGTTTTTTGATAATATAACCCGGCCCAATTTTTTGTAGGTTGTACACAGGAAAATAAGGTCTTCCAAATAATAGAATAAAAATTTTAGGTTGCTATTTGAAAAAAAAGTTCGATGCCGTTACGGCGCTCCAAATTTTTTTTCAAAAATCCGGCCCGTTATTTTTCTGTTCGGTATGCCTAAAACATATATACAAAATTTCAACAAAATCCGTCGAGCCGTTTTCTCAGAAAATTGCGTACAACGTACGTACGTACGTACATACAGACGGAAAAAAATTTTATTCTTTAAAAGTTGCTTAAAATGGTCTAAAACGTCGACATTTGATGAAATTTTGAAATGTTCAAAAAACGGCTATCGCAATAGCTACCTAGCACATGCTAGGAAGCTAATAAAAATACCAACATATGGTCTAATCTCAGAACGGTGGTGCAAACATTTTTTTTTACTACACCACTGGAGTCTATGTAAAAATATCTAAAATAAGCACTTTTTACCCTTTTTCTATCTTCCATGGGTAGTAAGTCAAACTTTTGGTTTTCACCCTGTATCTTCCAAACAAACGTAGTACTAAGCACTCTACGCAGGCAGGCGCTAAACGAAATCAAAAAGACGCATGGTTTCGCTGTGAAGGTCAGTGCAGAACTGAACGCGCGGGGAGGCGGCACTGCCGCGAAAGCTATGCTCCAAATTTCAAAATTTTTTGAAGAAAGGGGGATTAAAATTTAAGGCGAGAAGGAAGCGTTTAACTTAAAGGATAAGGAGTTTTTGAAGTAAGTAACACAGTCGGTGGTGGAAGCTATTTAAGTTCCAAATTTCTACAATTTTTTAAAGCAGTGAGGCGAAGCAGGACTTTCCAGATACTTTTACTTTTGTGACTTGATAAATACGGAACCCAAAATCAAATTCATTTAATTTGCGATTTGCGGCTTTATGGTTCAGTGGTAGAGCATTGGACTATAAATCCGGAGGTCGGGTGTTCGAACCTGGGTTGAGGTGAATTTCGCAGAGATGGGAATTACTTTAGACCAGTTTCGAGCATTCTGCCGGCTACTCCGAAATAGGTTTTCCTGCAGTTTTCCTAATTCGTAAGGTAAATACCGGAGTAGTATAGAACAACTTAAGACCTTCTGCAGAGGCACCTCTAAAAAGCATTATGCGGGTCACACTGTAATTGGGCGCGAGCCTGTTGAGGGCCCAGAACAAGAGAGGGATAATAAATAAATAAATAAATAAACAAGCACAGATATGATAAAACGGTTACAAAATCCCCATATAAGAAAAGCAAACCATGCCAATTAGACATTAGACATAGAGTTTAAAGCTATTAGTGGATCAAGATTCTGCGAAGATAAAGAAGAAATGCTGTTAGCTGCAATAAGAACAAAAATAGCGAATTCATTCAAAAAGTCGGACTTTCTTGAATTACCCTGAGTTGCTCCACTTCTTTTGATACAATTAAAATCAATTAAGTTTTATTTCGCATATCCAAAAACTATCTTTTTTATGCATGTATTTTTGCTCATATAGGCACGTTCCATTAATTTATTTACTTGTTAAGTAACGTGTTACAAGGTTTAACAATCAAACATTCAATTTATTAGGAAAAATGTAGTTTTGGTCCCCTGCACCAACCATTTTTTTTTAAATACTTAATTGCTGCACCCTATATATTTATTTATTAACAGATTTTGTTCAGTTCATTATTACTATTTATTACTTTAAATTAAAAACACGAGTACATGAAATTTAATTCATCCATTTGAAGTAGAAAATACTTAAAATAGAGTTACAAAGTAAAAGTTTTTCCAAAAATCTCCAGACACCTCCCTACCTTTTTAGCCACGCAATAATTATACTGTCCTCTAATAGATATTGCAAAGCTGGCATCCCTATTTATGAGACTCTTGGGGTTTAATGGTATTTTTAATTGTATAACTGGTGAATGAAATGGTTAATGTTATACCCATGATATTGTAACACGTTACATTATATTCATCTGTTTTATTTATTATGGTAATTATAGATATTAGCTATTATTATTAAAATTATATGTTATTAACTGTCCTATAAAATTGGCTTTTGGTGTTGTGCAATGAGTTATTATTGTTTTTAATTCGCTCTTGATAGAGTACTTCATATGAGATGAATCTTCAAGTCATCGTGTGGGATTTAAAGTCATTGGTTTAGTGCAATTAATCCAATTTTTCATTTCATTGGTTTTTTTGTATTATTTATTTTGAGCTAGTTAAGAAAAAAAGAATTATGCTCCTGTCTCCAGGATAAAAAGATTATCATTATTATAACAAGAAAATCAATTGGGAATGATTTTTTAAACACATTCTATTGCAAAAATTTCACTTGGAATTTGTTCTTAGGAAATGCACCATACATCATTATTAACATAAACACAACTCAAACAAACAAGATTACAAAAGTGATAATTAAGAAGGATTGCATTATATAAACAATGCCGTAATTCAATTAAGGCAAACATGATCCGTTGATAAAATATCTTACCGAAGCGTCATAGCAAGTATCACAATTTAAAGCCCATTTAAGGCCGGGGGCACTTTGGGTGGCTTCCTCCAAAATGGAATCGAAAACGTCGAGAACCCCGATCCAGTGGTAAAGTTCACATTTTCCAAAAGTCCACGTACTTATCTTCGAAAGTTCCTCCAGCAGAGTAGAACGAGAGCACTGACGAAGCCGTTCTATTAGGGCATGACACTCCGCCGGAATTTCGGAGGTGCCCTTTCTCAAACGAGTACGGTCGATTTTCATCTTGGCGATTAAAGCCAATATAGATTCTTCGCAGGAATATTAAGAATCTGAAGCAAAGAAATTGTTGATATTAAAATCAAACGTCAGATAAAATGTTTTTTAGTAAATATATACACTTGGGCAGATTTCTAACCAGATGTAATTTACTATGCAATTAAAAAAAACTATATGACTTTCTGATCAAACCATGTCACTAAAGAACTGTCTTATTTTGTTCCCCCGAGTTTTTGGGGCGGTAAATACTCACATTTCAAGTATGCGGTTGCTGTCTGAAGGCACTCTACCGAACAAACTTATTATATATTTATATATAGGTAAAAATTGCATGTACAAACTGCAAATGAGTTTTCAACAAAATTTGTGCACAAATCCCGAATGTTGACCAATGGATGACCATATCACTAACCATATACCCCGGAAATTCTGCTAATTTGAATGAAAACTATTGTTCCGCAAATGCATCCCAAAGTAAATACATTTATCATGCGCTTGTGAACTAACAAGCTTAGCTCACATTTGCACTAATACAAAAGAAAAGAAGGTACTAACCGACATTGGCAGAACTATCATATTATTGTAAGGTTATTTCTGATCCATTTTTGTTTTAAGGCTCAGCAACACTACAAATGAAAACTGAATTAACACAGATTAAAATATCAGGTAAATACTTACAATTAATTAAAGGAAAACGTTAAATCCGCATCTTTACAAGGTACCCCTCACAAATTGAACAAAAGACCTGCAATTAAATTCCTCCCTTAAAAAATGTCCACAAATAATCTTTGAAAGGAAGCCATTAAACAATACCTGCAACGTAATTATAAGCTTCTAGAACGTTCTAAACGCGAAAAATTAACGAAGTAATACTAGACATAAAATTTGCAAATATCATTGCATGATCATACGTACGCTACAGTCGCCATATTGGAGAAAAAAAAAGACAAACAACACATATACAAACTTGTTAAAATATACAATAAGCATTAATTGTTGGATTCAAATTAATATATAAACCGTGCCGTACCTCTTCTTTAGTAATAACTTTTTCTCTAACGTTATAATCATTTGTTTGGTTACGAATGTCAAAATTTTCACTTAACACAATGACCGTTGCGCACTTGGTAATCAACGACACTTCTCAAGTATGTCAAAAAATAAAAGTCCCCAAATAAAACTGTTAACACCCTTTTCGGTGCAAAATTAACCAATTGGATTACTTTCACTTTATTTATTCTCAATTTAAATTTCACGCCTCGTTTATTTAAGCATAAAATGGAGAATATTAGCCAAGAATTTGGAAAACTCCTACGGGAGTTGTTTAGTAGATTCTAAGCCCCTATTATTTAGGTTGGCACCCCGAAAAGTCATCGGCGCAGGACTGAGAACTGGAACACTATTTTTATTACATACATGACACATCGAAATTATTCTACAATATACCCTATCTTTTATTTTCATTAATAGGTTAGTTTAGTTGTGACGTAAAACTTATGTTGGCATTCCTGCCCTGCTTCCCAACAAAAGTTATTTCAAATGTGAATCTCCCGCTATGCCTAGGTTGCATGTTAATGTGCACCAAACTGGAAAAAATAGGTACAGGGGAAACGTCACCAATGAAGAGCGACGTCTCCATAATTTTGAAAATGTCAGTAATAAGGTCAAAGTATTTTGAAGGAGTTCGAGCCCTCTTGAATTTTGATTCCTTTAATTTAATGGAAATAGATACATTATTAATATTGTTATGTGGTCATTTCAAATTTCAATAACATGCATTTTGGTAAGTATCTTCAAGGACACCAATAGGGTTGGAAGTTAGGGGGACGGGGGGGAAGTACATGAAACCTTTGAATATAAAATATTTATATCCAAAGTTTGTAGCCAAATTCTTGGCACTTCTATAGCACTTTATTGCTACTCGCATTGTGGTCTTGCACTCAAAAACTCAATGGTATGTTCTTTGTTCACGCAGGATAATACGGAAAATCACCTTCGGATGATGTGGCTAAGGAAGAGTTTAATAAAGGAACAGAAACGAAATTCCCTGTGAGTCCGGCTTTTCGTAGATCACTGATGGGAATTTTGGAGAAATTTCCTTTCTCAAATTCGAGTTTGACTGAATTGTCTACCGTAATCCTTAGACTTTTAGGATATTGGGCTTTTACCAGGAGCCGTTTTAATATCGTCAGCTGTCTTTGTTAGGTACCAGAACGATGGTGAACCTAGAAATAAGGACAAGAGACTGCCCCGATGGGATCTTTACACGTTCGGGATACGCTGTTCTCAAAGCGGTCTAGGGGGCCAAGAGATGGGACGGTCAAGTTTCTCAAAAGAGGACTGCATGTCCCTTACCATTCTGGCAAGGCTGGCAGCTCAAGCAAGATGCGGGACCTTCCTGAAAATAGTTTCGATGCGGGAAAGGCATTTGTGGAACAGTGGTTCCTTAGAACCCGAGATCAATTTATTCAGGCTCAAGGTCTCGCTGTCGAAAGAAAGCTCAGAGATAACGATCTCTCTTCGATGGGAGTGTCGGGCGCAAGCTTTTAATTCCCGACGACGTTTGGTGGACCCCTTCTTTGCCTCGATACAGGCGGAGAGGCGCACAACATGCGTGCAGGAGCTCATTGCTGCTCACAAAGGGTTATTGTCTGCACTTCCTCAGGCACCCGGCACCTTTCACCTCGTGGAGGTAGGGAAAATCACCTTCGCTTCTAGAGATTCAAGAATAACCCCCCTGGTGCTGCCATCTCCTGAGAACTTGTAGTGTTAAGAAACATACACATTATAGGAAACTATATTGTAGATGTCGCTACAATAGCGAAGTTTACCATATGATCGCGCTCTCAAACTGCAGCAGAGGTGTATTCCGAACATTTCACGTGATCTCGTCTGTTGCTGGTCACAAGTTAATTTTTAGTCGGTTTTCGTTAAAATGGGTGTGCATAATTCGATTTTGGTTTTATTAGCAGTTTATTTAATATCATTAGTAAACGTCAGTTCTGCAGAATGTGTCCCAGTTTTTATGTGGGGTAATGTCCAGTAAGTTTATTTGGATTTTTTTAAATAGCCACACCTATCCCTTAAATGAACTTTGCAGGTACAACGAATTGGTCTCACCCTTAAAAAAACTGAACCAGGAAAGTTTCAACGACGTCCTACAAAATCAAATCGATAAGAAAAGCCTAATCGTTGTCTTTGTAGAACAAACGGTGAGTACGGTCCACCAAATTCTACAGTAAGTGCATAATTTCTAAACTTCCAGCTCAGCTCTGAAGATTTTATTTCCGAAGACGAGAACGGCAAGAGCATTTTTGCTACGTTGGATCTTTTAAAAGAATCCACTACCGTTAATTATTTTCAGTGCGTTAAAAACCCAGTTACGTCTATTACTAGTTTGAAAGAAAGAAACGTTGTTCAGTCTTCCTTTGAAGATGTTATGAATGAACCGCTAAAAATTCAGCACGGAGATGTCTTGCTAATTGCTATGAATGACGCTAACGATGACGAGGATAGAATAGACATGCTACATAGACACGGTAATAGAAAGAATGATGAGAATGGTTATTTGCATTTATCCGTTGTAGATCGCAACATGGCCACCATTTATGCACGTTTGGTTAAAGATCACAAAGATATTGTTATGATATATACAGCATATGGTCCGTCCTGGGTAAGTTAGTCCGTAATTATATTTTATTTTGCCCGAGGCAGATTTGACCCTATTACCATTTTGTCTTATGGATCTATATTGCATTTTGAGTATGTAGAAACCATGTGACTCCTAAAATTGTAATTATGATAAATGACACGTCCAGACCTATCATTTTCACTTTGTGAACACGTTTATAAACTACTGTATATGCTTCACAGATAATATCCGAAGATGTTCGCAGTCATCGGCATATTCGTGATGTTAGCAAACCGAATGATACTGAACCAGAACCAAGTTACCTAGTAATTAAAAACAACGATATCCTTATTAGTTCAATGTCGAATCCTTTGCTCGTGTGTAACGGAACAACGTAAGTTAATAGAAATTCGTTTCGATATTCTAATAATCGTTAATGTTACAGCGTCAGCTTAGATACTTTCACTGAGATTACTACGGAAAATAAATCGGAGGAAGGAATGAATATTACTTTAAAGTCGCCAACTGTTACGCATATCACACTAACGTAAGTAGTCTAATTTACACGATTTTCTCGCCGCATGGTTTATGAATTACAATTAAAAAATCAACATACTTTAGGCTTTCATAAACCACATAATGGTCTGGCGGTGCTTTTGTGCATTTTTAAATGAACGAGCGCGATCGTAATTTTCGTAAGACCACACTGAGAAGTGTCTTACTTAGAGATGTCCGGATTAGCATGTGTCGGGAGTAAAAAAGCTGCACTATATATTGATAAGTCATTGATATATTAGTGTTATCAGTTTATACCTACCTACAGTTATCAGTAAATTGATAATTATCGACTTATCGGTATATATTGATAGCTATTGTAATTGATAGTGCCCAGATTTATTCAGCATTCTACAATTGGATGCCCATGTCTATCGAATTTTATTGTTACATCAATGGTTACCCACAATCGTAGTTATCGGTATATCGATAACTCGATAGTTAGATGTTTACAATAATGTTTCTTTTTCCTTTCAGATTTGAATTTCTTTTTGCGGGCGGTTATTGGATCATGGATAACATTACTGTACTTAACACATCCGCACCGGAGCAAGACAACAAGTATTATTTCCGTGTTAAGGAGTTCTATGCTCCGGAATTATTTTCGTATCATTGCTCCAATATGTTATTCTATTTTCCAAGGAATCCGAATCAAAATTTATCATTCAAGGAGTTACAAGTAAGCCGTAGATACAACACGCGCGCGCTTATTTTATTGATTTTTCTTTCAGATACAACCCTTCCTTAATGAAACCAAGGTGAAATTTGGATACCCGTACGATTGTGTAGGATTTATGTCTGCTCCAATATGGTCTGGTTTGTTTGTTACGTTTATTCTCGTTTTAATAATGACTTGTGGCCTAACAATGATGATGGACATTAAAACAATGGATCGTTTCGATGATCCAAAGGGTAAAACTATAACTGTTACCGCGACAGAATAAACACAACGTAACTACTTAATCCGGTCACACTGTTGCCATTTTTAATACTAAAATAATACTGTCTATATATTTCTCAGGAAATGATAACCTCTTGTGCCTTTTGCACAAGTATATTCGTTGAAAGTTTGAATTTTTCACTGTTTTAATATTTCAAATGTAAGTTTGTGACGCGGATATTTAAATCCTGCCTTCCAAATACCACAGTCGCGCACTGTAGTAACATAAAAGGAACTTATATCAAATGCCTGTTTCATATAAGTTTTCTTGTAGACTGTGCAGTTGTTAGTTGATATTGTGATATTTATAGCTCATTGTCTTAACTTCATCTGCTGGTCTTTGAAAATACAATTAGTGGCAAATTGTCGATCGCATTCCCAGGTTTTATAAGTGTACGACAATAGTATTTTTAAAATTTAGAATTTGTATAAACTTTTTGTAGAAATATAAATACTCTGCCTAATAAACACACCAGAGACAAGCAGTTTGTAGTTATTTATTTTATATTCCTTATTGGGGTATATATTTCTTGTTATATTTGTTCTAGAAATTTATATATATGCATATACATAATAGTTTTGTATATATTAAGTTGACATATTCACGTAATGTATAAAAGTGCACTTAGGCTGTAAGTATTCAAATGAGGAAATTCTGTATTATGTACATATTATGTTGTAAAATGTTAGCTGTAGCTTAAGTATAGCAGTGCAGAATGGTGAATATACAGGGTAAGTCTTAAGTGTGATTGCTTTCTTTGTGTGTTCCGTGAACACGCACAAGGATTGGGAAATGGATAATTGACTTATCCTTTAGTAAGAAATTCGCATTGGGGCATCTTATATATACAGAACATTAACCTAAATTTTTTCTATGTTAAGGTGTAAATGTATGCGGCAAAATAACTTTAGAATTATCCTGTGTATATCGTCCTTTTGTCGTTTCAGTTATTAAATACAATAATTTGTTTTGGTGTTGGCAGTAGTAACATTAGAAGGTTGTAACTACATACAGGTATATAAACATGTTAATCAAACTCATTTTTGGGACTTAAATTAGACTTTTAGAATCGTTGCTATAGTTAACAAATATCAATGTCGCAAAATTTATATACCTGTGGTTGTACACACATACTTTGTATGGTGTCAATGTTATGCAAATGTATTGTAGATAGACTGTATTAAATTTACTTTGTAAATAAAAACAGTGCTGTTATTCCTACTTAGAGCAAGAACACGCACAACAGCTATGTGCAGCTGATGTGTGATAGGCAGTCAACTATGAATGTGTGTACTTGTCCTGCTCTCAACATGCAGCACTACAAGATTACTTATTAAATACACAATAATAAAGTTCTATTTATTGTATGAATATGTCTTTACAACAAACAACTCCTTATTTGAAGCTTAGGCGCTGGTCAAGTAAAGGTGTTCTAAGTCCACCTATGGAGAACTAATTATGTTTTACACAGATTCAGTTCTTGAAGCTGTAATAACATTTATAAAGCAGATTTAAAGATTATCCAATGTTATCTAAATGCCATATATTAGCCATGCCTAACTTTCTAAATCCTACTCTACGAAAAGATTTTGAAAAGGCTCTGGGAAACTTTTACTTTCCTCGCCAAGAAATACAAGCCAGACAGGTCAGCCCATTCATTTTGTCCCTTTTCAGAATATACAACACGAATTGATTCTCTCTAATCCTACCTTAAGCAGCACTAGGACCCCTCAGAGTCCGACATCTGCAGTGGGCAGGGGTGCGTAATCCTGGGGTCATCGAGGGCCTTTTAAGACCTCTTTGTACTCCATAGCAAAATTGAAGGGTATCGCGCCTGTTTCCCAGGCTAGATTAAAACCTTGACTGGTGTTGGCTGGCAGAGGACCCCGCTTGTTTGGGATAGCGTTATCTACCCAAGACACGTTTAATGAGTGATCAGCGGGAATTCTTTAGAATTTGTCCACAAAGCATCGTTAGATGACTTCCCATCGAGCAGAGCTGGGCAGAATACTTTCAAAAAGTATTTGAATAGTAAATACTTTACACAAATCAAAGGTAGGTATTTGAATACTTTTACGTCCAGCACAAGCGAATACTAGATACAGATACATAGAAAAGTACCTATTCAAATACTTTAAAAAATAAGTATTCAAATACTTTAGAATGTATTCGAATACTTTCAAAAGTATTCTAATACTATCAAAGGAATTCGAATACTATAAAAAGTATTCGAATACTTTGAAAAGTATTTCATTATCTTACTTTGAAAAGTATTTGAATACTTGTCACTCAAATACATTAAAAATTTAAAATAGTATACTAGATAAAAGGCTTAATACTACTTAAAAAATCAAGTTATACTTTGTATGGGGTTAGCTTTTTTTATATTTCTATTGTTATATACCTACAAATTTAAGGGGAGTAAAAGCATATTATTATTATTATATAGGAGGTACCTACCAGGACCTTTCTTATACCAGTTATATCCTTAAGAATACGTGTATCAGTTTTCAAAGCGATCGTACGTCGTGCACATCAGAGTTGGACTGGGTCAAGCATAGAGTGACCCAGTTAGTTTACTGACCCGGTCACCCAGCTTGACCCAGTGACTCAGTCTGACCCGGTGACCCAATTTGACTCTGTGGCCCAGCTTGACCCGGTGACCCAATTTGACCCTGTGACCCATCTTGACCCAGCTTTACTCAGTGACCCATCTTGACCCGGTGGCCCAGTAATTAAATTATTGTTAGGTATCATCCAAAACAATTTCAAGTAACTTTTAATTTAAAAACTTCCTCAATAATATTCGGCAACAAGCACGTAGCCCAATTTCATTCAAGAGAACTAATCCCTAAAAAAATCAAATGCATTTGTTTATAGTTTGTAGTCAAGTAGTCAATGAAAGTATTTAGAGAAAAGATTTATTTGGATTAAGTTAACTATTAGAAAAAAATTAAATGTGAAGCAAACTGGTAAGCCCTGAAGCAAAGAAATGAAGGAGGGAACTGTTTAGAGATAACATTACTCTAATACAATTCGGGACATGGACAGTTTTTTACGGCAGTATTAAAGCAAACATCACAGAAATGGCAGTTGTCAAGCAATCGAGTATTATTTTCAACAAACCAGCATTTCATTTATTTCATAATCTGTACACTTGAACCGAGGGCACTGACTTAACTGTGTTATTCGATCAAACTAGGTTACTGGGTCTAACTGAAAAGAGTATGACGTGACCCAGCGACCCAGTAACCCAGTTTAATTCAGTGACCCAGGTGACCCAGTTGACCCAGTGACCCAGTCCAACTCTGGTGCACATGATACGTACGTCTGAAATTAATCCTAGCGATTTTGGAACAGATCCATTTTTGACCATCCGTTTGTCCGTGTGCATGATAACTTGTTTAGAAACGTGCGATCGCTTTGAAAATTGGTACACATGGTTTTATAGATATAAGGAAGGTCCCTATTGTTTTTAATTAGTTACGTAGACTATCGAGTTCGGTATGTATCGGATTTTTATATTTGATTTTGTGACAATGGAAACATTTCTAAATTGTTCTCAAATATTTGAATAACTTAAAAGTACCTACTGCCTTTTTTTGAGACCGGAAAAAAAAATTGTCTGAGATCGAGATCGATAGAGAGTCTATAATTTCAAACAGTTTGAAGATTGGGCTACTAGATCAAAAGTTACAGCCCTTTGAATTTTTTTTCCGAAATTTGTTTTTTGTCCATAACATTTTATTGAGAGGTCTAATCGAAAACGTACGAATTGTTTTGGATTCTACGCACCAAAATTAATAAGAAAAAGTGTTTTCCGGAAAAATTTTGGTGTAGTCGATTTTTGGTAAAAAAGGAAGGTTAGGTATACACTGCCTTTTTTTGAGGCCCACAAAAAAATTGTCTGAGATCGACCCGGAAAAAACATTTTCTTATAGAATATGGCCTGTAGAATCCATAATTTCAGACAGTTCCAAGATTGGGCTATTAGTTCAAAAGTTACAGCCCTTTGAATTTTCTTTCGAAATTGGTTTCTAAAGTCTATAAGTTTTGATTGAGAAGTCTGATCGAAAAAGTACGAATTGTTTTGGATTCGACGCACCAAAATTAATAAGAAAAAGTGTTTTCCCGAGAAATTTTGGTGCAGTCGATTTTTGGTAAAAAAGGAAGGTTGTACACTGCCTTTTTTTGAAGCCCTCAAAAAACATTCTCAGATCGAGCCGGAAAAAAAATTTTCTTATAGAATGTGGCCTGTAGAATCAATAATTTCAAACAGTTCCAAGATTAGACTACTAGTTCAAAAGTTACAGCCCTTTGAATTTTCTTTCGAAATTGGTTTCTAGTCTATAACTTTTGATTGAGAAGTCTGATCGAAAAAGTACGAATTGTTTTGGATTCTACGCACCAAAATTAATAAGAAAAAGTGTTTTGCCAAGAAATTTTGGTGCAGTCGATTTTTTGTAAAAAAGGAAGGTCTTTTTTGAGGCCCGAAAAAAAAATTGTCTCAGATCGACCCGGAAAAAAAAATTTCATATAGAATGTGGCCTGTAGAATCCATAATTTCAAACAGTTCCAAGATTGGGCTACTATTTTAAAAGTTACAGCCCTTTGAATTTTCTTTCGAAATTGGTTTCTAGTCTATAACTTTTGATTGAAAAATCTAATCGAAAAAGTACGAATTGTTTTGGATTCTACTCCCCAAAATTAATAAGAAAAAGTGTTTTCCCGAGAAATTTTGGAGTAGTCGATTTTTGGTAAAAAAAGTTAGGTTAAGTATTCAAATACTATGCGAGGTATTCGAATACTTCTCAAAGTATTCAAATACCTTGCGAAGTATTCGAATACTTTACGAAGTTTCCAAATACTTTGCGAAGTATTCGAATACTAAATATTTGTGAAAGCATTTGAGTTACAAAAACAAATACTGCTTCCATAAAAGTATTTAATTACAAAGTATTTGAAATTTTGAATACTTTAAAGGATTTGAATACTAAAAAGTATTTGCAAAATCGAATACTGCCCAGCTCTGCCATCAAGCATGAAGCATTTGAATGGTACAGCGTGTGTTGAACCGGGGTCTAACAGTTATCCGCTGGCATTGAATAAGTCATTTATTCAATGCCACTGGTTAGCTAAGGGTCCGCGTGTTCGCTACGCACGTAAGGTAAAATTATCTTACCTTGCGGGATGGTCAAAATTATTACAGTCCCTAGACCAAATTATTTATCGCCAACCTAGAGTGTGACAGACAAAATAATAAACTATACAGTTTCAATGTATCGTCTCTATTGATTGCCCAATACCCGGCATTATTTAAACCAAACTGTTCTATGGGATCGGCACTTAGATCTCACCTTTAGTTTAGCATTATTATATGTCTTTAAAGAAAAAATAGCATGATGCAAAACACTTTTAAAACGCTGACATAGCTCAATGAGAATGCCAATTACGTGTTACGAAATTATTCACTTACCCTGTCTATACTCTAGCAGAAAATGACTCGGGGCTCTCCGTATATTTAGCTCGCGGTCCCCCTAGCGGGTGACAGATAAACTAAAGCGACTGTTGTTCTCCCACCTAATACAACTAACTAGTTGATGTAGTTGATGTGAGGCAGTGATTGATTTTAAACTAAATATTTTTCATATATAGCCTTTGGTAGTTGCTATTTTTCAGAAATTTCGGAAAACAGTGTCGAATTCCCGACTATACTCAAAAATAACGGTCCCGAGACATTTGGCTAGAGTGAAATATACGTAATTGTAACTTTGAAAAATTTGAAGCGTTTGAATTCGGACGCATGATCAGATTGGCGTTGTAAAGTGGTCAGTGCAATGTGAGCAAGTGATGGCGGTTAAGGCGTTGCTTTGGAAATCTGTAACAAGTCCTAGCGGTCCACAACCAAGACCTCGCCATGGCCATCGTGCCGTTGCTATTAAAGACTTGATGGTTGTTTTCGGTGGAGGAAATGAGGGAATCGTTGACGAATTGCATGTGTACAATACAGGTACGACTATGCCTAGTTATCGGCGGATAAATATGGCGCGCGATGTCAACCATTTTTCATTTTGCATTCACGTACTTTCCATTACTTTTACCTACCTGAAGACGCAGGGTTCGTGCCGTAAACCCATTCACCTACGCACTTTTTCCCGGATTAAGTACCTATTCAACCCAAATTCCTAACATCATCATTGTTTGTATTTTTACAAACATGGCGGCTATATTATAATTTGGTTTTAGATGCCGAATGATGATATTGTTTTGTAAACAAATTAGATAATTATTTTAATCTGCTATATATGTATCTTCTAGCCTAAAGCTTTATCTTGAAGTTCGTTTATTGTTGATTTTTTGTTGAAATTTTTCATATTCTGGTTCAATAGCCCTTCTTAAATTTGAGCTTTCTATTTTAAACAAACGTAAGTGTTGAGAAAGATACTTCGCAAATTTCGTACTGCAAAAATCTAAAGTTGAGCATGTGGGGGTAAATCTCTGTGCACTGTCCGAGATGCTTGTATTCGAACACGTACTGACAACAGATATTAAAAGTAAATGCGTGCTTTATTGTTTCAATTCATAATTAAGTGCATTTCTCGACTATCAAATGTGGAAAAACAATTATTAGGTGCTTGTTCGACTTGCGTACTTTCTCCAGCTGAGAAGCTTCGACATACCAATTTATAGGTTAAGCCCATCTTTCATTCTCACCATTAAGTTTATCTGCTAATTTTAACCATTTCTGAGGATTGTTTATGTACCTAATTTCAAATTGAAATGACTGTGATTTTAATGGTTATTATCAGTTTGGTCTATTTGTTTATTGCTAATAATCATTATTATGATTTCAGTTACAAATCAATGGTTTGTTCCCGTTACAAAAGGAGATATACCTCCTGGTTGTGCAGCGTATGGATTTGTGGTGGACGGAACGAGACTTTTAGTGTTTGGTGGAATGATAGAATATGGAAAATATAGTAACGAATTATATGAATTACAGGTAACGTATTTACTGATACGACGTTAATTACTGATTTAGTTTATGATAAGCGTCATTATTATATCATCAATGGATTTCGATAAAGGCAACGCTGTTTTGAAACATTATTATTCAAAATTCAGCGAAGTAGAAATATTTTTGTTCGAAATTACTGCCTTTCTCTCTTAGTTTGTTGCTATTTTAAATACTGTTTGGAATCCTGGTTAAAATGCGTGTTCTGATCATGCAAGTTACATTGTATGCTATCAATTCTTTGTAACCATAGTGTTTTTTCGTAGGCTGATTTCGGTAACGGTATATAATAAAACCAATAATGACCGCTTGAACTAATTAAAACATACTGGATACTAAATAAAAATATTAAATATATTGTTTTATTACTGTGCTGAGCAATAGCGACTAGCCTGTTTTAGTTGTGTCTGTGGGTACGTCTGTCCTTTCGTGCGTCAACTCGAGAATAAAAGCGAGTTTTCGAATTTTGTTTTCAGACGAGGGTTTATTTCACACGGTGATTGCGATTTTTCGTAGATTGTACAGCATATCCAGGAGAGTAAGATAGGAAAAGTTCCTGTGCATCGATGCAATGTGTTACCTTTTCACCAAAAAAATTGGTGTATAAATGAAGATTTTGGACAAGATATCAAACAGGGTTGATGTTTTAATGTTTTTTTTTGTTATTTTGTGTTTTTATATCCAAATGGTTCATATTTTTAATATAAAACATCTGTTGAATACATGTATTTTTCAGGAGATGAAAGAACCTTTTTTTGAATTTACAAAAATTTAAATGACGTATGGTGGAATATTTTAAATTATACTGGATGCGATTATAAAGTAGGTAGCCAAAAGTGGAACACCCAGTATTTGGTTCTAAATTCTAATTCTACGTTTTAAATACTGTACCACCTCTTTGGTCCGGACAGATATAGTCTTCAAGGAAACCAAATTACACAGTATCCGGCACAGGAGTCTTTTAATACTAAATAGTTATACTATATGTAAATATGTAGTTCATTGATATTTTATTACTTATATAATATAATATAAACAAATATTTATGTACATACACACTATATAGAATCTGCTTTGTTCGTGTTTTTGAAAAAAGTATCAATTTTCTTTTGTTGTTTTGGTATTATTTTACTTGATTCGAATGTACTTTCTTTAATATGTTTTCATAGTAGTATATTCTGCAGTTTTATATTATTTTCCTCGATCAATTGAGAAAGCTTTTACCGCATCGGAGTCGATCATTTTAGGAGGATGTTGATTTTTGTGATATTAATATCCTCACTTGTTCCAACATGACTATGGCATTTTTCCAAAGTTTCACAATATCTCGATTACCTGCGTCACTTTCTCAAACATTTTTGCTGTAAGAAACTTTGATATTTTGATTTATCCCTGGTCCATTGGTTGTAGTATGGAGGAAGATATGCAATTTTAAAGGTTGAATCAGAACTCGTTTTCAGCTACAGATGGGTGAGAAGGTGTGATATCTAATGGAAGGTTCTTTCAAACAATTTTTCATTTCAGGTATCAAAACTTCCATAAATCTCTCTGTTGCTTTATACAGGGTGAAAATTTTGTCTGGAGCACATGGTTTTTAATTTCAACCACTACTTTGTGTTACATATTCTTAAAGAGTATACTTTTTTGGATATAGCAGCATAAAGAACGTTATTGTTTGGTAGTTATGTGAAAGCAATTGTATCAAAAATCATTTAAAAAAAATTAAAAAGCATGCTGAAAACTAGTAAAATTATAAAATCAATTAACAAACTATTTTCCTTAATTTGAATTGTTCCCTTAAATTTGATTATGTAATATGTTTTTTATGCTATCAAAAAAAGTGTACTTTTAACCCTCGCGCGACGAAGACATGAAATTTTCTGGGGGTGTCCGAGCAGGGTAACTCACCTAAAATTATGAGTTTATGGTTTTATGACTCGGGCAGTGCTGTAGATAGTATTGTTTACGAAATGAATACTTAGGCAACTAATTACTAAGTTCAATCATTCTCAAAGATAATTACTATTATTTTTTTTACATTTTTTTTTTATTACTCCTATTACTTATATCTCTGTGTTGTTCATTTGTACGTTTTATATAATTTATATATAATTTGGTTTACTTTGCGTAATTTAATTCGATTTAATTATCTTTCATTGCATTTTTACAAAGACTGTATGTTTATAATATTACTTTACTTAAGTGTACGATTTTAATTTCACTCCTGTAAACAATATATTGTTGCTCTATTATTGGAATATGGTTTCTGTTTGAGCAATAAAGTATTATTATTATCACAAAGTACATATGTAATCGTTTTATCACTTTGGATGCTATATAAACAGGGTTGGTACGAGTTAATGTGAATTAAGTCGGTGATTTAATTCGCGAATTAAAAAAAGTCGAAGAATTTAACTCAAATTTTGGGAACAAATTGCATTATTTACTCCGAATTCAAATATCAGATGGCATTATGGCAACCAAAAGCGAGTATCAATAAACAACTGCACTGTGGACATGCGTTGGGGTCGGGGAGACATAAAACATGTATGTCGAAAAGGTTTTTTCAGTTTTTCGCGATTTTTCTAACTGAATTATTTTTGATTAACATGTCTTTACCTACCCGGCGCAGCTCAGTATGATGAAAAAAAAAATAGATTTTTCGTCTCCTTGAAAATCGTGAATATTTCAAAAACCGCCCAAAAAATTGTCTTCTTTGTCATAAAAAGAAAAGCTGTGTTCCTCAAAATTTTAGACCCTGTGACTTTTTTTCGTAAAAATAAAACGAAAAAACCAGTTATTCTCTCAAAATTTTGAGGTTATGAAATTTTAGCTTCCTAGCATGTGCTAGGTAGCTATTGCGATAGCCGTTTTTTGAACATTTCAAAATTTCATCAAATGTCGACGTTCTAGACCATTTTAAGCAACTTTTAAAGAATAAAATTTTTTTCCGTCTGTATGTACGTACGTACGTTTGTTGGCAATTTTCTGAGAAAACGGCTCGACGGATTTTGTTGAAATTTTGTATATATGTTTTAGGCATACCGAACAGAAAAATAACGGGCCGGATTTTTGAAAAAAATTTTGGAGCGCCGTAACGGCATCGAACTTTTTTTTTCAAATAGCAACCTAAAATTTTTATTCTATTATTTGGAAGACCTTATTTTCCTGTGTACAACCTACAAAAAATTGGGCCGGGTTATATTATCAAAAAACGGAGAAAAAATTGTCAAAGTCAAAAAATTGTGTTGCATATGTGCAAAACGCAACGATCTTGTTTCTGAAGCAATTTAAACGAAATTTCTATGGTAAGTCCCTTTAATAAAAGCAAACAAAATTCATGCGCAAAAATCGTGTTGCGCATGCGCAGAAATGCAATTTTCTTATTTATGGAACAATTAAAACGAAATTTGGATGGGGTAGGTCCTCCTAATAAAAGAAAACAAAATGCATGCGCAAAAAATTGAGTTGCGCATGTGCAACATCCAACTTTTTTGTCCGCCGAAAAATTCAGCAATTATTTTTTCCCGATTTCGAATCAGTTTACCTACATAAAAAAACCCAGTTTGGATTGGGAACCAATTTATTTTGTCAAAAAATATATAGCCTGGACTAAAGGTTTATTATTAATAGTCTGTTTCAAGAAGCCAAGTCGATTCTATTCCTTCTTCTTCTACCAAAGAAAAATCCGCCAAAGCGTCCAGATCTTCAAACACCCTAACAATTTCAAGTGTTGATGGATCACCTTTTATAATAATATTTATGAAGTTTATACTGCAGTTCAGCGCCATGTCCCGTGATATAAAACTTTCCTTAAGCTTAGGAAATTTCTCTAAAATAAGCAATATGGCTGACATCGGTATCTGCTAAAAAATCATATTACACTATCCGTAATTTCAACGACGCAAAATGGTGAAGTTCATATTTTTTTCTGCTGTTGCAGATAATTTGTTACAAGGAACTTAATATTGCGTTTTGTTTGCAGGCGTCAAGATGGGAGTGGAAAAAGTTAAAGCCAAAACCTCCAAAAACCGGCCCGCCTCCTTGTCCCCGTTTAGGACATAGTTTTACATTGGTTAATAATAAGGTGTATTTATTTGGCGGTCTAGCCAACGATAGTGCGGATCCCAAAAATAATGTCCCTCGATATCTAAACGACTTATACGCCTTGGATATCAGAGTGTCACCCGTTCAGTGGGAAATTCCCATTACACAGGGACCGACTCCCCCACCTCGTGAATCTCATACTGGAGTAGCGCATGTAGATAAAGCTCAAAGGAAATCATTCCTCGTCATTTATGGCGGCATGAGTGGATGTAGGTTAGGAGATTTATGGTTGTTAAATACTGACACGTTAACTTGGACTAAACCGCAAGTGGCGGGACCTACACCGCTTCCTAGATCACTTCATACTTCGACGCTAATCGGTAACAAGATGTATGTGTTTGGCGGATGGGTACCTGTTGTAGCTGATGTTGTTAAAACGGCGACAAATGAAAAAGAGTGGAAATGTACGAGTACCATGGCTTGCCTCAACCTTGACTCTTTAACGTGGGAAGATATAGTTTTTGATAATACTGACAATAACGTACCGTGTGCACGTGCGGGTCATTGCGCGGTCGGTATTAACACTCGTCTGTATGTATGGTCAGGTCGCGATGGCTATAGGAAAGCGTGGAATAATCAAGTAATTATAATTATTCGTAATACTTTCATTTAATAATAGTCGTTGCAGGTTTGTTGTAAAGATCTGTGGTACCTCGAAGTAGACAAACCGCAGACGCCCGGACGAGTCTCATTAGTTAAAGCGGGAACACATTCTTTAGAAGTTAATTGGAGCGGGACGCCATCTATACAAACATACATGTTGCAGGTAAATATTTAGCTTGTGCGCAAATATTACGCGGAGTAACAATGTCTTCCAGATTCAAAAATACGATTTACCGGCTGGTAGCGCTTCGAAACCTACGATTCCACAAACAAGTGCACCTTCATTAATGGCCTCTCCGAAAGCGGGAGTCGTAACTCCGCTTATGGTCGCTCCATCGCCTGTAGTTCCACCAGTTCAAATTTCATCACCTTTAAGTGGAACAACTCCTCGATTAGTTGCTCCTATAATTAGAGGTGAGTATTAAAATGACGAAACTATAACACAGGAAGAAATTTCATCTAAAATAACTTGCATAGCTTTACTTCCAGTATAGAGAGTACGGATGGAGGGTATCCTTAGTTTATGATCCCTACATGAATATATCAATTTTTAGAGTGTAGGATTTAAAGTAACTGAAAGTCTGGAGGAGGAGATCGCCCCCTTAGTTGCAGCCATTGATGCTGTAGGTGGATTGTCTTGTTCCCTTTACCATTTACGACAATGCAATACTAAGTATTAAAAAAAACGGCTTTATGATTCAGTGGTAGAGCGCTTATTTATTTAGGTTTTCGTACAGTTTTCCTAATTCGTAAGGTAAATACAGGAGTAGTATAATAATAATAATAATGGTCATTTATTGAAGGATAACACTGTACAAACAGAATTCATGACTATTAAATAGGAAATAAAAAACTAACGTCAGAGTCACCTTCAATAGGGCGAAGTTCAGATTTATGAATACGAAGTTTCATAATCTGTTCTTCCACTTAACCCTAATACTTAACAATAATTTTTATTGAAAGAAAGAATACGTCCCGAGTACAAAATTGAAATTATATTAATTAATTTAATATGAATTAGTTGGTTGTTTAACTGATTAGTGGCGTGCCATTTGCAATAAATGGCAATAATAATTTATAGATGAAGAAGAGAAGAAGTTAATTAAAAAAAGGAGAAAAATATCAAGATAAATAAAAAACAAAAAAACAAAAAATAAAAGAAATGTTAAGTACTATTTTTTTTTATTTTCATAAATAGTTTTAGTAAGGCGATGTCTGAAAGAGGCAGTCCTAAGAGTTTTTACACATTCAGGCAGTGAGTTATATAAATTACTAACGCTATATGAGAATGATTTTTTAAACAAATGCGATTTATGGATTGGAGGTGTGATAAAACTTTTCTTTCTAATATTTACGTTGTGAATATCATATCTAGATTTAATTTTGTCAAAAAGGTAATTCGGTTTCTTAGTAGTTATAATTTTGTGAAATAGAACTGCTGAATGCAGAACTCTTCGGTTATACATATTTAGCCATTTAGATTCAGTTAATTTATGAGAGATACGATGGTGTTTCTTAATACCATATATGAGCCGAAGGCAAGAGTTCTGCATTCGCTGAATTCTTTTCACATCAAAGCTACCAAGACACGGTCGATACACAGTATCGCAATGATTAAAGTGCGACAGTGCTAGAGATTCACATAACAACATCTTCAATTTTCCACTTAGGCAGTATCTTTGGTTAAAAATAAGTTTCAAATTTATATACGCTTTCCGTAATAAAGAAGTAATACCTATGATGGGAAAATTTCAAACTATCATCTAAAATCAGGCCCAGATTTTTGGCAGTTTCTTTCACAAGAAAAGCCGAGTCTGCCACCTTAACATCCACATCCTGTTTAATTAAGTTTCTGGCTTTACGTTGCCCAAATACCATGACTACGGATTTCTCTGCATTAATTTTTAAACAGTGCTTTTCAGAAACATTTACAAGAGCATCAATGTCAGAATTAATTAATTTGTTAGCTAAAGCCACATTATCAGGTTGAAAATCTATTTGAAGCTGTGTATCATCGGCATATAAGTGATACCTGCAATGCTTGACATGATTTCTGAAGTTGCACGTGTACAACGAATATAGTAATGGGCCTAGATTAGATCCTTGGGGCACCCCAGCTATAATAGGCAAGGAAGTAGAACTCTCTCCATTTAAAATTACCTTTTGAAAACGGGTAGTGAGGTAGGATTGCATAAGCTCCACAGCAGTGACACTAAATCCAATAAATCGCAAGATACTAAACAAAATTTGGTGAGAAATTGTGTTGAATGCTTTAGAATAGTCTAACATGACCAAAATCGATGTTCTATTTTTATCGGCAGCAGACAGTATATCATCCGTTATATTCAAGAGGGCCATCAGTAGCACAACTATAACCTTTCCTAAAACCCGATTGGGTTTCAGGTAAGATATTATGAAGCGTAATATGCTTATTGATTTGCTCTACCATTATTTTTTCTAAAATTTTTGACATAACTGGTAAGATGCTGATGGGACGAAGGTCCTTAAATAATTTAGGTTCGTTTATCTTAGGTGACGGTATAACATTAGCAGTCTTCCATATTTCTGGAAACACACAAGATAGTAGACAACAATTAATTATATGCGTCATTACCGGTAGAATATCGGGAGAACTCATTTTAAGCATAGACACGCTTATACCATCACAACCAACCGCATTCGTTTTAATATTAAATAGTATGCTTGATATTTGATTTTCATCCGATAATTTAAAAGAAAATAAGGTCCCAATTGGTTTGATAAGTGAATTATTATAAAATTGTTCTAATTCTGTATTTCCAGAAGCAGATGTCCTTCCAGCACTTAAAAAGGTTTCATTAATTTTATTAACATTACTTAGATCAAATGGGATAGCATTGTTAGATTTCTTTGCATGATATACATTTAATGATCTGAGTTCTTTCCACATAGTGTTAGAGTTACTTCGAGCACAAAATTCTAAATAAGCTTTCTTTTCTTTTCTAATAGCAAAAGTTGTATAATTGCGTAGCGATTTATAATATTCCCAAGAACCACTTGTTTTGACTTTTTTATATCGCTTAAAGGCGGCATCTCTTAGAGATATCATTAATTTAATATTATTCGTAAGCCATGGAGCTTTAGGTTTCGTTATTTTTAATGTTTTTATAGGAGGATGGCGATTAAACAAAGTCAAAATGTTTCTAGTAAAATGTAAAACTTTATCGTTTATATCGGGAGCGTTATAGATATTTTGCCATTGTATCTGGTGTAAATCATTTTTGAAATCATTAATATTAAAAGATCTAAAATCTCTAAAGGTATATAAATGTGGATTAACACGTACGTTAACATTAATTGGATAGTGACAGTATATTAAGCAATGATCTGATAAGTGATGCATATTTATGACACCTACATTTTTCACTTCGATATCTGATCCGACAATTAGTATAGAACAACTTAGACCTTCTGCAGAGACACCTCTAAAAAGCATAATAATAATAATTTTTTTGGGTTGAATGGAAGAGCAGGGAGTAATAATTTTTATTACAATCTGAACCCCGCCCTTTGAGTTGTGAGTAGTTGGTAAAAAAAAAATTTTTTTTTTCGGGTAAGGTGTAGCTCAATTATTATTATTATTAATAATAAATAAAAAATAATAACTATAATCAAATGACTTTTGATCGTTAGAACTTGAACAACTCCCAATTTGCAGCAATGTATAAAAATCAGTTAAGGCGCGATATATGAATAATTGTTGTATAATCTTTTTTTTTGTAATTATTAACCTTAAATTGCACCTTTTTGTCACAATCATGGCACTCCACTAACCTCACTGCGTTTAAGTTTTCTTTTTTAATATTTCTATGTAAATTTGCAACAATGATCGGCACCTACCGATAAGTAATAACTTGGTAGGACCGCATTATGTAGATATCTACAATAATAAATGAAATGAAAAATGAAAATAATACGGTTATGCGGGTCACTCTGTAATTGGGCGCAAGCCTGTTGAAGGCCCAGAACAAGAGAGGGATAATAAATAAATAAATAAAAACAAATTAGTGTTAGAATGAAGGGACCAAAACAAACCAAACAATCTAAAATTGCCCAAAGCGGCGCGTGAAGTGTGAATCACCTATTTTTTGTATCCTACTACTCGTTCTTCTCTTTTATTTGATTTTCAAAATTCTGTCTGGTATTCATTTAGTTTCACTGTAACATTGGTTATTAAAAAAAAATGTTGGAAGATGTGATTGTATGAATGGGCCGTTGTTCCAGTACGGGCCCCTCCTCCAAAGGTCGTAGTATCAAGTCAACCTGTCATTTTAACGACTGCGGTATCATCTCCAGGAGCGACTCCTAACATAGAAGCCGCAAAAACGACGCAAACTAGTTTATCTGGCATTCAAGCATTGGCTGCAGCAGCTGCAGCGACCCAAAAAATAACTCTAACTCAACAACAACAAACCTCACCTTTGAAAATCGGTACAGAATGTCTTACTTGTACGTTACGAAAAGTTAAACAGTCCCTTTTTGTTTTGCAGCAACGTCCAATGTTCGAATACAGCCGACGACGGGAATAAGGCAAACTTCGCCGATTCAAGGAAAGCAACTAATTTTACAGAAAGGTGGGACTATGTTGCAAAAAGGCAATATGCAGCCTCAAATTGTTACCTTGGTTAAAACGGGCACCGGTATGACCGTGGCCGCTCTACCAAAGGGAAATGTAGTACAAACTCAGCCAAAGGGCCATACTGTTATTCAACAGCAAGGAAAAAATGCAATAGTAAAAATTTTGCCCAGTACTTCAGGTAGTAAAGTATTAACAACCGTTAAAACTCTCCCTTCTAATGTAATTCAAATGAACAAAGCGACAGGAAAACTTGTCTTATCCAAAAATGCAACTGGCCAGCTGCAAAGAATAACGAATCAACAAGTTCTAGTGGTTAGCACGAATGCCGCATTACGAACTATACAGACGGTTAGTCAAGCACAATCGGTAACGCTAGCGCAACCTAAAACGACGACAGTACACATGCAACCCGTTACGTCTGTAGCAAACCTACAAGGTGTTAAACTGACAGGAAAACCTATTACAATTTCGATGCCGGTCGGTCCAACCAAAAGTGTCACCTTGTCTAAGGGAACGGTAAGTGAACTTTCTCTACATTAATATATACCTATCGTTACAAATTTGTAGAAGCAAGTAATGATCGGCGGTAAGCCGGTCACCGTACAAATGGCGGCTACGGGAAACAAAACTTTCACGTTAGTAGGAAATCAATTACAAGGAAATTCTCCTGTGGGAAAAATTGTCCGCCTACCCTCTTCATCGACTGTGTTATCAACTGCATCTTCTAATGAACAGCCAAAATTAATGGTTCTACAGCGACCCAAACAGCCAACCGCTACCATAGGTAAATACAATGTTGCCGAAGATCGCAATTTTTGTTTATATCAGATTGTCAAGTTGTTTTTTTTTTAATTCTGCACGGAATAAAAAGAACACAAATACAAAAACGTTAGGGAAATCCTAATGCGGAACAAATGCAATGTACATATATTGCACACGATTGTGTGCGTGTAGGTAATTTCAATACCTTACATATAATGTGTGTTAAAGAGTATTCTGTTCTATTGATAAGAGGAGCTCGACACCGAAGGGCCATTGGTGCCCACCCCCTTTCTTTTGGAACTAGGTTCAGAGCCCACTCCTCTCAATATAGGATAGGACCATGTTTAGCTTCACCCTCGCCGGTTCCACATAACTGTCACCAAGGAGCTGATATCTGTGATCAAAGTGTCACAGTGACAGATCACATGCTTGGTAGTTTCATCTGCCTCGCCAACTTTCAAATTGTTTTTGGGAAATGATAGTCTTTCTCGAAAATTATCATCAAAGTTTTTGGGGAAGAACATACTTCTGGAGGGTGCAGAATGCCCCCCTATATGAAGATTCAATTATCTTCTCCAAAAGACTACTATGAGAGTGCTAGGGTAATAGAGAAAGAATTATCTAGTCCCCCTTTGCTCTGGAGGGGGGGGGGGGGTTCCATACCCCCCACTACGTTCTTCCTCCAAGTTTAGCCTTTAAAATTCTCATGTTTTTGAGAGAGACAGTTGTATCTTGGTTTTAACTCTGTGGTCTTTTCTCAGATCAAATGTACCGCCTAAAAATGAGGTTAAACTTCCTTGGTGTTTTGCTGTTCAAATGCTCTAGGAAATTCTTTTGAGCGGTTGCGGAGTGATCGCGTTTTGGTGCGCACGCGCTCCCAGACGGTACGAGGTTTGGCGCCTGCTCAGGGAGGTAGGAATGTTGGGCGCAACTTGAGGAAAATTCGCGGTTGAGCACGAGGAACCACTTCAAAATTGTTTGTTCAAAAACTGGTAGTGGAGATGGTGAAAGATATTGAGAGGCGCAAAAAAGGTGGTTTCTGCGTTTTCAACTCATCACCCCACCATAATAATAATAATATTTATTGTCAGATATTCCAAATCTGAATTTAAATTGTCATTAACACCTAAATGTATATAGTAACAAACACATTATGACCAACACAAACAATTAGTAAGTTTTCGGGAAACTGATTGATCAGGGAGTACAAATTCTAGTTGGAACACCCTGTATAAATAAGTCATTAATTATTTTTTGTAGTGTTTGATTTTTTGCTGGTGTAAGAAAATTGTTCCAATAGTGATCATTGTACCTTTTGCCTTTAAAATACGCTACTAGTAACATTTTGAATCCCCGGGGGGCTGTAACAGCATTCCCTGGCATCCTTCAAGTTCAAAACTCTCATCATGATTATTGTAACTTGGTTCTAAGTGCTGTGGTCTTTTCTCGAAAATTATCATTAAACATTTTTGGGGGAAGGGTATGGAATACCCCCCCAGTATTCAAGGATTCGGTTACCTTTTCCCAAAGACTACTACAAAAGAGAGCGCTAGGGTAATAGAGAAAGGATTATTGAGTCCTCCTTTGCCCAGGGTACTGCTATACCCCCAG
This sequence comes from Photinus pyralis, assembly GCF_008802855.1. NCBI lineage: Eukaryota > Metazoa > Arthropoda > Insecta > Coleoptera > Lampyridae > Photinus > Photinus pyralis. The sequence goes on from NW_022170509.1 coordinate 16,825,534, forward strand.
AACCCCGGTTCTTCCTTCCAGTTTACCCTTCAAAAAATTATTGAAAATTATCATTAACTATTTTGCGAGAAGAACATAGTACCGGGGTATGGAATGAGCTTTCAAATGGTTTCATCCCCTATTAATGCAGATTTTTACATATTCAAGCATTTTCCTTACGTTTTCGAAAACTAATTTGTCAGGGAGTACAAATACAACTTGGAACACCCTGTATAAATGTCATTCGTTATTAACGAGCTCATAGTGAGTTCATAACGCCTGAAAATGAGGCTAAAGTTCATCCCCCATAGATATAAATTTTACATTTTGCCGAAAACCGATTTGTCAGGGAGTAGAAATTCTAGTTGGAACACCCTGTATAAATAAGTCATTTTCTGTAGCTTGCGTAAGAAATTTTGCCAATAATTTACGCAAACATTTTTTCCTTGTAGCACCCACATCGTTCGATGGTCCTGCTACGACTGATGCGGCTTTAGCTGCATTAGCGGCCGAAGCCGGACTGATAGACCCCGAGCCAAGTAAAGAAGTAACAATTGAAAAGGACGTCGATCAGTCTCCTAGCGAACAAAATGTTACATTTCTCCAAGGGGACGATCATGCCAACATAGAGACTGCTTCGGATGTGGACGCTGTTGCACCTACGGAGACTGCTAATGTTGGACTGTTTGGGGGAAATCCTGTAAATAAAATACTAGGTCTTAAGGGCGGATCGAAGATTCGGCTCGGTCTGTTTGGAGGCGCGCCTATTCTTCCCACTAAACCTGTAACATATAGAGGTGGCTTATTTGGTGGAACTAAAGATGATCCCCTTCCTCCTGAAGAGACTGTCGACGAGACCACTGAAAGTACTGTCAACGGTACTATTCCTCTAAAAGAGGATGCCGAGTTAGAGGAAGGAACGGAAGAATTTAAAATGGACATGGATACCACGTGTGAAAAACTGCCTCCCTTAGATTCGACGATGGTGGAGGATTCAAAGATGAAACCGGACTCCGTGTATAATTCGGACGCGATTGAATCGGAATTATCTCAAGATGATAAAAAGTCCGAAACTAGTGACGCTCTATCGGCGTTGGCATCTGCTGCCGTTTTACATCATACAAAAGAATTTAAGACTGATGTTATAAAAAGTGTGAAAGAAGAGAAGGATGTGTGGTATACTGTAGGATTTATCAAGGGCACCAGTTTCGACGTTCATAATTATTTTTATTGGGAGGACGACGATTCATTTACAATTGACGACGTGCCAGACTGCTCTCATTTCCCCCGCATCAATTTAGAACCAGGAACTGCGTATAAGTTTCGAGTGGCGGCTATCAATTCTGTTGGACGAGGTGACTGGAGTGAGGTAAGAAAGATCAATTCACTTTTTGAAGCTTGACCGCGTCGCGTTCTTGAAAACAATGTAATAAAAGGCGTCGCAATTTTTATTTAGGTTTCTGTATTTCATTTGGTATAGAGCCCGATGTGACTTTGTAAAAGTGCGCATGCGCAGTACGTAATATTTCTCATATGCCTGCTTGTGCATACTTTTCCCATACGCAAGTGCAAACAAAAACATAATCTGGAAATAAACATTATTTTATAAATAGTAACATACATATAACCCTTGAATTTTTGTATCTTCCATTTAAGACCGCCCGAATGTATAAAAATCAGACGTTCGCCATTCCAACAATCCTGCTTTTATAAAACAAAATATGTTGGACCTGATATAATTTATTTGTAATGTAATGATTTTGCACCATTTTGTAGAAGTGCGAAAGAAAGTGCAATGAAGTGGAAGTACATCCACACCAAAAAAGTCGTAACATGGGACGAGTCCATACTGTTTCGTAGTTCAACCACTACATCAAAGATGGCAGTATTATCGCAATGTATTTTTATTTTTCCTGTTCATAATTTTCAGGCAACGATTACAGCTTATAATTCCTTTTTGGGATACCTAAAATGTTCAGTTATTTTTGAGTGCATTTTTTGAGGAATAGAAACATTTCATAACCATAGTTTCTAAATACGTATGACTCATAACTCATACAATAAGATTTTTATTAATAAAAGGTACACTGAAATAACGACAGAATGTCAATTTGAAATCGAGTGTGTTCCAAAAAAATTTCATCTCTTGTTTTATCGGAAGTTTCACTGAAGTCTTGATGCTATAGTCTCAAGAATGCTGCACGTAATTGTTTCTATAATTTTTATTAAACATTTTTTCCTTGAAATAACCCTCTATCGACCTATCATGCCAAACATTTTTTGGAAATTTTGGTATTATGACCTTTCAGTAAAAGGCACACATCCATCAACGAATACGAATATCTCCGTATGTTCGTCCATTTGTCCGTTCCTGCCCACTTTTGCGGTTTTACTTTTAGAGGGGGGGGGGCAAAATGCTTTAAATTATTTTATTAATCAAATGTAATACAGATCAGTAATACTTTCATATCGCATGTAGTCAAAATCAAAAACGACACGTCGGGAAAGGCATAGTAAAAATAAAATGCGCGCATGCGCCGACTGCAAAATACTAACTTTTTACTTATGTCCTTAAAATTTTAACCGTAAACGTTTCTAGTAAATCAAACATATCGCATATAGAAATTAAATGTGCGCATGCGCGAATTTCGCAACATCAACTTTCTTATTTATGGAGATTTTTCAAATTTTAACTATAGATGCCTCTAATAAGGAAAAACATAGCGCCCATAGCTATGACCTTTTGGGAAGTACTGATCAATGCATCGAAAATAATAATAATAATAATGCATTTATTTTCATTCATGACAACTTAGACACAAAGGCTGAGAGCGCTCAATTGTGTCCTAATGATAAAGTTTTAAAAGTTCTATAGTATGTATAGTATTTTAAAGGCTTAATGTTAATATTAATTAAACCTTTTTTATTCAACTCTTTCTAAGAAATGCGTAAAGGTTTCAGCATTCAAGACGTGCCTACCTGGATTTCCGGGTGCTCCCTCTGCTATTAAAATAGCGAAATCAATAGATGGAGCCCATTTATCGTGGGAACCACCTAGTGCCGCTCAAGGCGAAATCTTAGAATATTCCGTGTATCTAGCCGTTCGAAATAATCCAAAGGTAAGGTTCGTCTGCGTAACATTTATTTCTATTAACGATCGTTATTTAGGACAAGCCCTCGCAATCGACGACGGCTAGTCAAATGGCGTTTGTACGGGTCTACTGTGGGGCTAGTAATACGTGTACCGTTCCTAATGCGTCTCTTTCGGCCGCATTTTTAGACACTTCAACAAAAGCTGCGATCATTTTTCGTATTGCGGCAAGAAACGACAAGGGTTACGGACCTGCTACTCAAGTTAGGTGGTTACAAGGTACGGGATTTTTTGTGTGTTCATTTAGCGCTAATACTTTTTTATAGATCCTCAAGCGGCAACTAAAACTGCCAAACGTAGCACAGACAATTTACCTGGGAATGTAAAGAAACTTAAACTGGATAAGGAGGATTCATAAGTTTTTAAATTCATTGATTTTTTTATTTTAAACATTTTATCTTTTTGTTATTTCGCCAAAGTATTATATTTCTACTTAAATTTCATATTTACATTTTTAAATTACCATTTCACTGGTCGAAAATATACACAAGATAGTCTAAGTAAAACGTGATCTGCTGTTTAGTAGATAATTTCGCTATCTTAACAAGTGTGAAAGCGACTTAACTCGAACATCCAAGTTTCTACTTGCAGCACATTGGATTTTTTTATAACCTACGATTATTTATTGTAGACATTAAGACTAGCTTATATTAAGTTCGTTACAAGATGGTGCAGTTAAAAGTTTTTGATATCTCCTTGCAAGAGCTTTAAAGTTTACATCGTTCTATAATTGTTTTTATTTATTTGATTATATTGTAATAGTTTGCAGTATCAATTGAAAAAAAGAAATGTAATTAAATAACTGTGAAATAACTCAACGAATAGAACAAATGTATGTCATATCTAAAAGTTAGATAAAAGTGTTAATTTTGTATGATTTATAGCGGCAATTTGTTTTATTTTACTCATGCTGTACATATTCCTCCGTACTTTTACTTACCTGTTGTAAATGTTAGTTAAAAGTGATGTGTTTACACTTGTTTAATGCAATATCAATAAAAATGGAGATCAAAATAAACACCAGTTCTGAAATGTTATTGAAATTGAAAACGATATTGTACCTTGCCATTATGAAAAATTTCAGTAAATTCTGTTGTGGAATTGGAAAGAAGCAGTTTCAAACCTACACTTTCATTCTGACTACTCTACCACTACCCCTTGATATGAATGTAGTGCTTGATGAGCATTTATGGACTTTCTGGTTTTCTAAAGTTGCATGTAAAGAAGCAGAGCTAACCGTGCCCAATGCCTCATCATCAACACCGCTTCTTTGTCCAGTTTAAACAATTGTATAATTTGTTTTCCCATATCACTGTAAATGGGAAGTTTGAGGCATACGCAATCTACAAATATTTTCGTGCGTTAGGCCAAGTAAATTGAATTGGCAGATAATTTTACAGACTATGGCGTAAATAATTTAAGGTGTAATTTCAAAATTGACATACTGTTTGTAAATATAATTTCACAATTTTTTATTTATTAACAAAACTGCACTAAGTGATTGTCGTAATTTAAGTTCATAATTTGTACTCTGTTAAATTGACTGCAATCGATAATTTTTGTATTTACCTTGTTACTTGTTTTGTGATATTTCTTTTATTCTAGTAAATTCTCGATTTAAAAAAGTTTTATATGTAAAATAGTTTATAGAGATGAACGCTGCGAGTCGATTATGGACAATTGATGGAGAGTAACAATCAGTGAAAAGGTGTGGTTTCATTTTGTGCTTAATTCGTTAATTTTGCTCCAAAAATTGCTTAGTAATGCTCCAGTTTTAGTATCAATTGATCATCTGTATGGTTGCATGCGGAAGCCACATTTGTACATTTTATTGTGAAAATTAAGGGATAAATTCTAACTATAGAATATAAACTTGTATCATTTGTAAATAATACGCAGTAAGTTTGGCTTCAATTTGTTTTGAGTATCGAAGGTCATTATCTTTAGGGGGAGCGTTTGGAAAGTGACTGACACACCATTACTAAGATAAAAATGCAACTTCTGTATATAGCAATTTTGTTACATATTGTATTAACACTAGTTAGATTTTCATATAAATATGCAAATGTAATTTACGATATGTTTTAACTTTTAATATTGGAAATGTCGACTAATTTCCATTTTGATTGTTTTTAAAAGTATATCCGTATCGTACACACCATTTGCAATTTAAGAGTCAACCGATTGTGTATGAACACAATGTTGTAATTATAGTGCTGTTATTTGGGAGAATTCTACTTGTCCCATTTCAAAGGGGTGCTTTATTTATAGATTTATTTTATTGAAATTATAGTTTTTAAGTTAATTTAGATATCTAACTGTTTATTGCCTTATATTCTTCATTCTGGTTATTTGAAATAGGATAAAAGTTTAATCGATTTTGTAATGATTATTATCATTAAAGACGTGCACGATATGCAAAATTACCTTTGTTGATTTGCTTCCTATAAATCGTCACTTTACTTGTGCTATGTATTTAACTGCTGAGTAAAGGGCTATCGGAAATAATTTTGTTACTTATGCAACTGTGCTGTGGAGCGTCTCGATGATTTTACTTTCTCCCACAATTGTGTTTCCTAGAATACCTTTAGTTTTCAAGTGAAGTGCAATGTAATCTTGCATATGAGGATCCATGAGAACTGTGGTGTAAGATCTCGAATACACATACTTTTAACAGTTCATGGTGTGAAAAGTCTGGACCACTGAACTGCCCCTAGTTAGCAATTTTCCAAGTTGGGGGCGCCATGTCAACTCTTAGTTAATTTCTTCGAAATTTTAACCAAAGATTGTAGTCAAGGCAAACATCCAACGAATAAATTGCAATCGCATATTTTAAATACCAGGTGTGCGCATGCGCCAGGCTGCGCGTAACGCTCCGTATTTAGAAATTTTTTTTAAATCGCATTCTGTTATTTCTAGTTTGGTTTTAGGAGAGGGGAAATTCATTGATTGAGAAGGCGGGGTGAAGGGTGAACTTAGGTCTATGCGCACATAAGCTTTTTTTTGAGCCCTCTTATGACTGCAAATTGTAATTGTGCCTAACCCCTTTCTTTTGCAACCAGGTTCAGAGTTTGCTCCTCTCAATAACTGTTTAGTCTAAAAGTTGCTTTACCGTCCCCGCCTTCAGATAACTGTCGCCAAGGACCTGATCTGATGTCTGTCTCTGACCAAATCGTCACAGTGACAGACCACATGTTCTGCAGTTTCATTTGCATCTGCACGTGGACTCTCCTATAAGCCTAATGTTGTGCAGGCATTAATTGTGCCACGCAAGAGCACCGCTGGTCTTCCTAATCTGGCTTAGAAGGCCCAGATTTTCCAGGAGGCTCTGGACTGTCTGAGTCCAGTACAACGGAGCGCAATTCCTAGAGTAGGATCGGGTCCGACGAAGACCATACCACTGACGCCTTCGCGAGCCAGCTCGTCCTCCTTTTCTCGCCCCCTATTCCACAGTGCGCCTGACTGTCACTACGTACAGCCTGCGCGCTATAGCATTGCGAATAATGCGAGCAGACCGAATATGACAATGAGCAACTACCGAGAAAACTTGATTGAGATTCTTACTTCCGTGGTGGTAAGTTGAGCGTATCTTACTATATAATAGTATCATGCTCGTTGTCATGACTACGGCACTGGAAACATTCAAGTAAATTGTGCAAACTTGTTCACTGCGCACCTAAAGCTCTCGCCATGCTATAGCGCGCGGCCTATATATTTATATATGCTTATTACGGTAATCTCTAATGAAAAGTTCTCTTGTACACCGGCATAGAGTAAATAATATAAAGAGGTTCCATGCTGTATAAATTTGTGGCAGTGAGAGACTATCCCTGAACATAGATGGCGAAAAGCAAATGCCGACGCTCCCTCTGAATTCAAGAATAGTGTACTAAATTATTACTAACACTGCTTGTTAATGTTGTTAGCTCGCAATAGGCAAAAAAATTTCATATTTATTGTGTGCATGTTTTTGAACATGAGAAATACATGCATGTACGGGGTGCTTGGATTTGGCCCGTTTTTAATAAGTTTATTACACATGATAAAATATAGTATTAAGTATAGGCCAACTGTGCACAGTTTGAACCAAATCTGCTCAAGCGTTTGGCAGTTACCTATCGTGTTCACGGACGGACAGACGGACACCATCGACCACCTATATAAAGCTTGTATCGCTTTGTTCTGTAGCTTAATTATCATTACAAAAAAAAAGAAATTTCAATGCTTTGGCGCCTTGGTATAGAATTCGGTTTAATTTTGAGGTTTTCGTCAACGATTTGCTTTGAAACGCCATAGACTCGGTAAATTTGCCATGTAACAAAATCCAGAGTGTTTAGCACCATGGACTAAATTACACTAAGAAAATTGACGAGAAGTATTTCAGAAAAATTTCATCACATACGTCATAAGAAGTAATCTACATAATCATAAACGTCCGACTTCAAATTCTATTATAGAATTATAGATAAAAGTGAAAATGGCCTTGTAATGTGATCGTCATCTACGCCTACGTAGATTTTTGCTTTATCTTCAAGCCATAAAAGTAATTCAATCTTCGTAAAGTAAGGAAGTAGGTCAGCGAAGAGAGAATTTTCCTGATTTTTCTGTGCGGAACTGCCGACTGCCCAGTGCCGAATCAGTTCAGATGTAGTATTTTTTGAATGCGTTTCTAGTCTATAACTTTTGATTGAGAAGTCTGATCGAAAAAGTACGAATTGTTTTGGATTCTACGCACCAAAATTAATAAGAAAAAGTGTTTTTCCGAGAAATTTTGGTGTAGTCGATTTTTGGTAAAAAAGGAAGGTTATACACTGCCTTTTTTTGAGCCCCGAAAAAAAAAATTGTCTCAGATCGACCCGGAAAAAAATTTTTCTTATAGAATGTGGCCTGTAGAATCCATAATTTCAAACAGTTCCAATATTGGGCTACTAGTTCAAAAGTTACAGCCCTTTGAATTTTCTTTCGAAATTGGTTTCTAGTCTATAACTTTTAATTGAGAAATCTGATCGAAAAAGTACGAATTGTTTTGGATTCTACGCCCCAAAATTAATAAGAAAAAGTGTTTTCTCGAGAAATTTTGGTGCAGTCGATTTTTGGTAAAAAAGGAAGGTTGTACACTGCCTTTTTTTGAGGCCCTCAAAAAAAATTGTCTCAGATCGACCCGGAAAAAAATTTTTCTTATAGAACGTGGCCTGTAGAATCCATAATTTCAAACAGTTCCAAGATTGGGCTACTAGTTCAAAAGTTACAGCCCTTTGAATTTTCTTTCGAAATTGGTTTCTATAGTCTATAACTTTTGATTGAGAAGTCTGATCGAAAAAGTACGAATTGTTTTGGATTCTACGCACCAAAATTAATAAGAAAAAGTGTTTTCCCGAGAAATTTTGGTGCAGTCGATTTTTGGCAAAAAAGGAAGGTTATACACTGCCTTTTTTTGAGCCTCGAAAAAAAATTGTCTCAGATCGACCCGGAAAAAAAAATTTCTTATAGAATGTGGCCTGTAGAATCCACAATTTCAAACAGTTCCAAGATTGGGCTACTAGTTCAAAAGTTACAGCCTTTTGAATTTTTTTTCGAAATTGGTTTCTAGTCTATAACTTTTGATTGAGAAGTCTGATCGAAAAAGTACGAATTGTTTTGGATTCTACGCACCAAAATTAATAAGAAAAAGTGTTTTTTCGAGAAATTTTGGTGCAGTCGATTTTTGGAAAAAAAGGAAGGTTATACACTGCCTTTTCTTTTGCCCAAAAAAAAGTATCATTGTATATAATATACATCTTTATTTACAATGGTAGTATGGATGGAATTGATCTTTTCTCTTACAAATACACTATACTTACAGCACTCCCACATTAGTGAATTGCGCAAAAGGACCTTGTTTGCGTAAATTCCACACAAAATTGCTAAAGCAGTGTTAAAACGGTCTACGTGTACCGCTAATCCAACAAAAACGTTAGAAATTATACGCATAATCAGTTATATTTTCTCACTGTACCTATTTAATTTTCATTGCTAGCTAAATTCAAATAAAGTTTGTAATTGGGCAAAGGTAAGGCGTTAAAATAATAAAATAAATAGGTCTATGGCCTGAAAGAATTAAAAGACTCCTTGCATAGGAAGCATAATATCACATTCCGGTGATTAAATATAATGCTGACAGTATCATGGTCTGTGTCTGGTGCAAAGTAATGACGTAATTCAAATCTCAACTTTGTTGTCAGTATATTTAAATAGGTAATACAGGTTACATGCTGCTATATGGTAATACAGCGATACAACAGCTTTGAAGAACAGTCACAAGATAGCAACACTTCCTTACAAGATTTTCTACTGCAACAATATCCTATCCCATGACACCTCTTTGCCGGTCATGATGGCTAACATCTTTGCCTGAAAAACGGTGCTATGCTGACCAAGGGAAAAGCTGTTGTCAGTTCTAGGTCGATCACCATATACACCCATGCCCGTTCCACATTCCATTAGGGACCCGTCTGTAAACCACACGAGCTCCTCAGGTTTGTGTTCAGCCACTGCTCCCTGCCCAGGGGAGTGACTTTATAACTCTTCGGCCTTTAGTAAGACAGAGCGGATCACATCCCAGAAGGCAAAATGACTATTGCTGAGGTTGAAACGAATATCTCGAAAACGATACGATACATCTACTGGTGATGTCAAAACTTTAAGTGCAAATATCTGCAGAATCGAGTGTCAGAGGAGGGTATACTCTCAAAGGGTGGTTGAAACGTCTAGACGAGACATATTTACTGGCGATGTGATAACTTAAGTGTGAATATTTCGAAAATGGAGTGTCGTAGGATGGGAAAGGGGAAATGCAATATTGCAGAGAATTTCAGTAAGCGACTGATGATACTTCTTGCATTATATAGCATGCATTCCAGGCGGCCTTTACATGTTTACCTATGTGTACCAAAAATGTTAAAATATATGCGCTCTGATTGGTCGAACGGAACGCCGCGTGACGCGAGCCGCGGACGGGGTTTGTCAGGAGAGTCGGCCGTCAGTCGTATCGCGACTTGTTTGTCTTTGTTTCCTTTCAATTCGTGCGTTTTATAGCATGTTTTTATTGTACACACTGCTTTTTATCAAAAATTTATAAGTTACTTTAATTTAAACTTTCGCTTCTGTTTCCGTTTCTACTTCCACTTCCGTAATAAAAAATGTTTTGTCTTCTGTTTTCACAATTATATTTTGAAGCTGACATCATCATCTCTTTTAGCTGTTCGCTGATGATGACAGCAATGTTGTTGAAACGTGACGTTTGATTAAATTATTGTGGTTTACTGGTTCAGTAGCTAAACTTCCAGTTCCAGTAGTTTCAAATAATTCATACTTTAGGAAAAAATGAATACGTGATCATTTGTGATTCCACTAGAATGAATTGAGTAGGTATCACAGAAGGTTGCATATTAAAAATTAATCTAACTAATACAATGTTCATTTTTGGTTACTAATGTTGTGTAAATCTTTAATAGGAACAATGAATGTTAATTGGGGGATTAAATTAGCATTTCATTTAATTTTGATTATTCGCTAGCTTTAGAAGCAAATAATTTTTTCCTTGAAGGTCGACTATGGAATAATAAGTGGGAACGCCACTGGTTGCGTCATCGATGTCCCTCGATTACAAGTTACGCTCCTGGTTGATATAAATGTTTTTGTATAAATGAACTTTTAGTATAATCCTAGATATGCATTTTCTAAAGAAATTGCTTCCAGTAATTATTTTCTTTGGAAAAGACAAACATTCCCGCGCATGTGAACAGTGATGCACAGGTGAACTTGAAATACTTTTTTAAAATTTAGTTTCGTTACGATTGGAGGGTTTCATTGTGGGCATGCGCAGTCATTCGGCTTTGCTGCCAATAGGCGTTAAATAATTTTTCCGGCCATATTGTATCGAATGAGTTCGTGAAATCACTGGCTGATATAGAGCCAAAATAATTCTTCCAACATCGGCAAGTTGAGAAGATAAAAACCGTAAAATTATATAATGGAGAATTCCTACGGCATCGGTGTACGCAATAGATACGCTCTGTTTTTAGATGATGAATCCGATCCCTTAGAATTACTTAAAGAAAAAGAGCAGGAAAAAGAACAGAAGAAGAAGACTAAAGTAGCCGAAAAAGAAAACAAAGCGAAAACGGAAATTCCACTTAAAGGCAAGCCGGTCATCAACCAGAAAAAGGTAGTGAAAGAAACGCCAGTGCAGAAACCGGCGGTCGTCGATAATAAACGTGATCGTGAAGGTAAGACTTTATTTTGGGCAGCCATACTCAAGCGGCTTGTTGCACATGTGATTATAAAAAAAGTGTAGTGTTTTAATTGTGATCTGAATTCGCCTTTCTGTCTTCTGTTGCAGATTTTAAACCTGCCCACCCACGGACGAATGTTGAAGGTAAAGTAGACAGAAATCTCAATAAATTTAGTAATGAAAACCGAGAGGAACGAAATAATAGGAGAAATCGGGAGGAAAGGACTTTCAATGGTTCTGTGGAAGGCAATCGGTAAGTTTGCTTTTAGCCGCTATCAACTTTGTTTGTTATTCACTGAAAGGTCAAGAATTATTTTGCAAAACTAATTGATAAAAAATACTAGCAATTGGTCGGTTATAAATAATCCTTATCATTTTTCGAGGTTAAGGTATACGTTTTTTCTACTGCGGGTAGTCTCGTTTGTTTACTTATGTGGAAATTTTATATTGGTGTTTTGTTACATTAGTAGATATTGAACATCTCCAATTACAAATTACTAATTAGATCAGTTGTGTGTATCTGAAGGATTATAGTACCTTCTACAAACAGTTTTGTTTTAAGTAAATCCCAAGTACCTGCTACGTGCATTTCAAGGTCGGTTTTCTACCCGACAGTGTTCTGAATTAACTGACTGCTATGGTTTTTTCAATATTAATTGCGAATGGTCCTACTTTCAAGAGGTCCATCACCGTCAGATCATTTTGCCAATTACAAGGGCGTTCCGTGCACAATAATCCATAATGCCATGTAATACCAGTAATTTTTCTTAGTGCCTGTTTGTTACAATGGGAGTATCAGGTAATGTTAATTGGAATCTGGAAAAATTTTAGAATAAAAGATGCAACAAAAAAGCTCAATTTTTCAACAAATTTTGAGAATCTGAATTTTTATAGCTTCTGAGGTGTTTCTCAGACAATTGTCGATGTATGCGTATTACGCCGTACTGGGCAGTTTAGAATTGGTGGCAGAAACTTGTGTTAAATAATTTTTCTACTGGCAGTATACAGTTAGATCTCTGTTATTTCAGCTTTTAGTTATTATTTCCAACTTACCTTGCGTCACATCAGTTTGTAAATTGTCTTCCTGCGGTGTTTTTGCTTACTTTTAGCGAACTTAAATTGTATCACAATAACTCTCTCGTTGAGTAAGACGAAAATTTATTGGGAAGTGGCTGTGTTTACTTGCCGTTGATAAAGCTGGAATCCCCGCTTGTACCGCATATGGCAGTGGATCTCAACCTTTTAAAAGTTTTAGACTCTGCGGCCCTTTTTTTAGGTAGTATTTTGCTTTTTAAATACATATACATAATAAAAACATAGGTTATAGGTTATTACTCTTTTAGTTCGAGAAAATTTTAAATGAGTGAACTACAGAAGGGGCTGGCTGCGATGTTGACAATGACTTAGTCGCTCTAGTGACTGGTTCCACTTGTTTTAAAACTCAGGAGCTTACAAATTTTTAAGAAATTAATATTGTTGTTCTGTATAGAATGGCCCGAAAATTTGACCCCTCCCCTCCTTAATCCTTACTTCTTGGAAGCAAGGGGGGCAAATTTGAAAAGGTATGAAGAATTTATTGGTAACATTTTTTTGTCGTAGTAACGTGGCGCTGTAATCACAGAAACTAATTTTAATTTTTCTAAGGTTTATGTCTATAAAAAACATTGTACGTAACTGCAAATTCGCGATTCAAATTAACAGTGGGACCTCTGGTGGCAGCACATTGTAATTACTATTGGTGGGATAAGAGCGCCATTTTTTCATTTACAATGGCCACGAGTAATCAATATTGTTGCAAAAAAGTTTTATTTCCAATCAATGTAATCTTACACCACAAAGAGTTAGGATAGTTTAATTTTATCACGTTACTTTCAAGAATTTTAAATGTGATCAGTGCAATTATGCAACCAACAATAAGGATAATTGAAGAAATCGCCGTCGAACGTATAAGTAATATTTTAAAAGTCTTTAATTGTGAACAGTGCAATTACACAACAAAAAATAGGAGATATATACGACGTCATTTTTTGACAGTTCTAATTGATCCTATAATCTTATTTGGAAAGTTAAATCGCACAAAAGTTCAATACTATGATCATTTAAATTAAAAGGCATTGTGAGAAAAGCAAATTTTCAGTAAGTGGTGTATGGATTGTGGATTTCTTATGAGAAATATAGAGACCTGTTTGAATTGAATTTATTCAATTGTATTAATTGGTCAATTTGAATCACGTCCTTGTGCTCGTGAATAATAACGTAATGAAAGAATGAATGCATCGTTACTGTGCCATTGTCTGTAATTTTCTTGAAACGGCTACTTTGCAGGAGTTCGTAATTATTATGGCACAGAGTAGAGTAAAACATTTTTCGGAATAAGGTAATTTGAGAGTCTTGACCGTGTCTTTTATCATATTTGATTGTAAAAAAGCATATTTGTAGTAGCTTCATGATTTGGTTATGTTTAGTGACCGTGAGGACCGACCTAGGAGAGAAAATTTGGGCGAAAATTTTGAAAACCGAAACCGCGCACCTAGAAATTTCCAGAATAAAGAGGGCGGAGTGAGGGGACCCGGGGGAGGACCAAAAGGACGTAATTTTGATAATCGACGTGGCAAACGAGAATTTGATAGGCAAAGCGGATCCGATAAGACGTAAGTATTTACGATAGAATGCGATAATCGAATACTTGTAGCTTCGTTTTTTCATTTGCGTGTATTTCTGCTTCCTTTAGCTAAATAGATTTGATAGGGTTTGTTGCAACCTTCCCGTCATTACTAATGATAACGATGGTGCGAAAGGTTCTTCATTTGTTCTTAGTTTCATTTTGTTCTATTTTGTTTTATTTCGTTTGGCTTTTTTAAAGTAATGGCAGAAATGTTTTATTACAGTGGAGTGAAACCTGTGGAAAAGCGCGATGGAGGCGGTGCCCATAATTGGGGTTCTCATAAGGATATTATTGAGTAGGTTTTTTGTTTACAATCAGATAATTTAATTAGTGCATTATGGTGCAAATTGGTTTCTTTTCAAGTTTTTAAAAACGTTTGGATCAAAATTTAAATTTTAAAGAGTAGAAGGAATGAAACAGTAGCACTTAATCGGAAGGCAATAATAATGAAGTCTTTTCAATTCCACGGTGTATCGCTTGTCACCCCTTTAAAAGCTTTATTATAATTTTTTTGTTTTTTTATTTGTTAATCTTGCATCAGTTCGTCAGTTGTACTTCCTCCTTCATTGTTACGTGGACACTTTTGCTGCTTAACCCCTAGATTATTTTGTGCAGTTATGTGGTAGTTAAGTTTTTCAAATATTTGCACCATATTGCAATAGTCTTTTACATGTCTGTTGTCCTAAAGTTCATTTTTGTTCTCAGAGAAGTGGACAAGTCTGTTGAAATTGACGCGTCTTGGGGAGTTGAAAGTGACAAAAATGACTCTGGCATATCAACAGTGGAGAATAAGTAAACAGATTATGATGGTAACGCTGTTGTATGATAATAAATTTATAGGGAAACTACCGAAGGGGAAGTCGAAGCCGCGCCCGAAGTGGAACCGAAAGAATTAACTTTAGATGAATATAAAGCTCAACAACGCGCTGGTCGCGTTAAACCACAATATAATATACGTAAAGCTGGCGAAGGCGAAGATCAAACTCAATGGAAGAAAATGTACGAATTGAAAAAGAAGGAAAACACCGAGGAGGTAAGGTGATGACTTCGGAGGTGGTTACTTAAAATGTTTATGTTAGGAGAGCGAGGAGGAAGAATTTGAGGCATCCGAAAACCCACAACGTGTAGGCCGACAAAAGCACATCTTGGACATAGACATTCACTTTAACGATACTAGACGTGGGGGGGCAGGCGGGCGAGGTAGGGGAATGAGAGCGGGACGATATCCACGTCCTAACAGAGGAGGAGGGGGAGCAGGAGGAGGAGATAGGCAGCGTTTTAGAGGCCACGATGATCAGGTATGTGGCAGGTAAAAAAATCATTGGTAATTCACGATAACAGACTTTACACAAATTTTCAACAATTACAGTGACTTGACAAGTTAGGAGGACTAGTGTTATTAGAGGATTTAATGGTGATTGGTTTATCCTTCTGTACTGTCTAAGAGAAAAATACATTCCTTTTTAGCGCATTGTCCAACATGCGCTATTTCGGTTGCTTGACAACTGCTCTCATGTCACAATGGCCCCCCTACTTCCCATTCTTCTTCATTTTAAGTCTAAAGGTTGCTCTAATCAGTGGAGGTAAACTCAAGACGGTGTCTACTACGACTGTAGACCTCCAACAGAATAATCTTCTTCCAGTGTTACAAGTAAAGCGCCAATCATAATTAGATTAGATAACGCCGGCGGCGAAGAAACGCGTCCCCATTTACGCCGAAAATAATGCGCCCGTCGTTGACCAACTGCATCTTTTGTTACCAGCACCGGAACACGTGCGTTTTACGTTCGATATCAAAAACTCTTATCGTAAACAACCAGATTGCCCTACATTTTAACACGCAATTTCACATATACACAATTAAATCCATACATCAAACCTAAATAAACAAATTACACAAACCATGCAATTAAAAAAAAATTATACAATTACAAAACAACCCAAAGGAAAAATAATACTGAGGCACAAATTCAAGTAAAACGAACCATCTCTGTCTCTATTCGTAAATAGCGTGGGTCAGCTGAGTTGTTAAATCCCTGACTGTCGAGTGCCATTGGATTGCGCATGCACAAAACAAATTTCTTGATTCGGTATTGGTTTTACCCTTATTCGAGGTGCCTACATACAAAATTTCATGCAATTCAATTCATAACTATCGGAGATGTCAATCCAGTCCAATCTACAAATTTGATAAAGAATCCACCTCCAAAATTTCATCGTAATCGGTCCATTCGTTCTCTTTTAAATCACTGGACATGAAGCCATCAAGGGAGCGATAGGACAATATTGGGAAAAAGCATAACCGTCTCTTGTAAAACTCGCCGCTAAAATGGTAAGTGAACAGTGTAGTTACATGAAAATGTGCATAGCGTGATTATGGGCCTCTTCATATGAAGAATATTTTATATAAATCATTTTTTGATCTGCCCTGTATATAAATTAGGTGATATTGAAAAGATTATGGAACTCATAGTCGTAACTTCCAAAAGAAAAGAGCTACGCTCGGGTATATCCCAATTCGTTTCTCGTAAACCCCAATAAATCATCCCCTGAAACTGATATCTTTTCTGGGCAAAAATGCTTACTGCAAAACATTCATATATAACCCGTTATTTATTTTACCGCCCTTCATATGAAACCAAATGTCTACCTCAAACTATAGAAAATTAAGAACCATAAATTAATCACTTCTTTATTTTATATTAATAATAACATCGCGTTTTACGCCTTTGCGCAGAAATTGGCGTAATTCTTCTACAAGAAACTGTGACAAACAAATTCTTGTACCAGAAACTCTCTGCTGTAGGACTATACATTTTTTTCTTGTATCAGAAACGAGAAAAGATTGAAGAAAATGCATAGTCTTAAGGCTTAAGAATGTTAAAAACTTTTTTTTTAAATATTTGCTTTGAGCTAGGAAATTGTTCTGTTAAGAATTTGGCACTTGGTTTTTGTTTCAGTTTGCCTTGCGTTTGAAATAAATGCGTGCGATCGTGTATTTCGTAAGAAAACACCATAAGATTCCACTAGTCAAAATATGATAGATTGTCTCTTTCTTACAGTTTAATTAGTATTTAACACACCTCCCTTTATTTTACGCTATGAGGCAAAAATAAAGTGGAAGAGAAAAAAAAACGTCGTTTATTGTGGAAACATGTTACTTTTGCTCTGGTCTACTACTCTACTCCTTTCTATCGCATATTGTAAAAATCATTGCGCAATTTCAACTTTCTTATTTACGGAGATATTTTTTGAAATTTGCACCGCAGATGCTCTTCTAGTAAAGACAGGCATATCGCATATTGTAAAAAAAAGATATGCGCATGCGCACGCTGCGCAATGTCAACTTTCTTATTTATGGAGATATTTTTTTTAAATTTTAACCAATGATTCTTCTAGTAAAGGCAAACGTATCGCATAAGACTGATTCTTATTCTAGAGGTTTATCAAATCCAGCCAGGGTTAAGGTAAATGGCATTCAACAACAGATTACAAAGGACACATACATACTATTCACTGACACATTGTGAATTACCTCAAGTGATTTATTTTTACTTGAAAATTATCTGATCCGACAGTAATGTAATCATTGTCACAGGTTAACGATGTTCAAGAAGACGTCTCGCATAGGAATGCTCCGAAGGTTGATGATGAACGTGATTTTCCCTCTCTCGGTTAATTAAGTCCCCGTTTTATAATTGTTCAAAAAATAATGAAAAACAATGTTTCAGTCTGTTACATTGGTGCACACACCTCTAGTAGCCAAAAAAGTGAATAATCATGTTATTAGTAATTGTAGTAAAAAAAGAGTAACTACTTTTAGATGGCAGTCGGCAGTTGATTAAAGGTTACTAGTCTGCAGTTTTTACAGTTATTCTTGGCTACTCATGTGGTGCTGTCATGACAATATGGTTTTAATAAAAATTATTTGGCCCTTTGAAATGTGTATTTACATGTTGCTCGTAAGTAGGTCATATTTACACTTGAATGATATTAGTTTCAAGTTACTAAAGCAGGGCTTTTTGAATCAAATTTGACATCATCACATGTAACTTAAATTTTGCTTTAGTGTAATTGATTAAAAGTGCCGTTGTCATATTATATACATAATATACTTTTGAATTTAACGCTTATGTTTTTGTATGTAAAGCCAAATTATTTCTTCGTACTTGACTGACTGTATTATTGGAAATCTGATACTTTACCAATGCTTTGGAAGTACCTTTCATATTGTTACATAATTCATTTTAATTTACAAACAACTTTCAAGCTTGGTGTCGTGTCTTTTCTACTGTAATTGTATATAGAAGGGTTAATTGAATCTAAATGCATTTTCAATCCTGTTTATTGACAAATTTATGGTTATTGCTGCTGGGTGGTTCAGCTTTCACATCAATTCAATATTCACATAATGGCAACTTAGATATGGGAACCAGGTAATAATAAAAACAATTCTCAGATTAGCTATTGCTGTACCCCCATATGAACTGCTTGGAGTGTGATACTGTAAATTTAACTTTGATCAAGCCTGGGATTTCTTTTTATTTTCGAAGGATAGAAAGAGTTAGGTAGGTTTTTACTTCACAAGCGTGGAGTATTTTGTTATTTTGAACTGAAAGTTGTTAACATTATGTCAAATAGTTATTATTTTCTTTCGCATGGCCCTTTTTTTTCTGCTGTATGAATGGAACTTAAAATTAGTTAATTGTAAATATTTGTCGAAATTGTAACGTTTATCCATCAGGTTTGTGTTGATTTAAAATTTTAAATGATTCGATCGAAGTAGTAACTTTTTTTGTTTTATTAGTTTCTTCGAACTGTACGAAATTTATTTATATTGTAATATTTTGTTAAATGAGTGATGGGTAATTTGTTTATGACGCACAGTTCGGCGAAGCTAATAATTTGTTATCATTTTTGTAAAGGTATTCTAATTGCGCATTGTTTACATTTCTTGGCTTCTTTAGTAATTTAGTTTTAGAATAAGTTTTATAATTATGAACCATGTTTCTGAAATATTGTGAGCGTGGCCATTGTAATAACATTATTTATGCTGCTTGAATTTGTTACTATCTTGAAATATGCGAGTATAGGAAGTGTTAGTGAGTGGTATTCATTAATCGAGAAGACACTAAATTTTGTGATGTAACACAAGTTCTAATATTCTTGTTTTTTTTTTTTAATAAAATGGTTCCTTTTAAGTTCGGGAGTGTGCAATTTTTATATTGGCTCTACTGTTACTTCCAGGATAAGTGAAGCGAGTTTAGATCTACTGTTATGTACCAAGAAGACCGAACTGAGCAGAGTACCAAGTCAGAATCGCGAAAGATTGCGCTTAGATGTTACGATCTCACATTGCCTTTAAATACTATTGAGACGAAGGCGGGTAACGGATGTATTTCCATGTGGAGAATGAAAAATAAAGGTTAAACAAACTATTTTTGAAGTAATTTTTTGGTAGTGAGAAAGAAAATCGAATAAGACGATCATTTTAATAGATCAATCAGATCAGAAAACTAACATGGTTTGCTACTGGATTGAAGCAAATATTTAATGAGCAGAGTGCTGATTGTGTCATGTGTCATTTTTTTGAAAATAATCATGGTGAGCGCAACCCTACCTGATTCATTGTCTCCAACGTCTGACCCCAGTGGGCAATGCATCAGTTATTGACATTTTGCTTTTGCTGATCAATAATGATGAATAGCATTTGATCATATCAACTATGATAAAACAGGAGTAGTTAATGGGGATATTAAAATTTAATATCCTCTAATAGCTTCATGATAGAGGGCGACTTTGTAGCTGTTTCATTACAAAAGGAGCATTTATCAAAGCCAAGCAAGGTAGGTAGGTACTATCTTTGTTTAATAAACTATTGAGAACTTCTACGACATTACTTTCGTAATCCAGTTGTACATGTTAAATGTTAAGTGAAAGGACTTTCCGGAAATGTTACTAATACCAACCTAAAAAAATATAGGTTCATAACTTGTTTATTTCATTATTTAATTTCAACACAGACAATCGCTAGGATTTCACAAGAAAATATTTCAGTCAATAATCTGCCTTTATCCCATCAACTCAAATGGCAAAACAGTAATAATTTTAAATGTTCATTCTTACGAGTGGGCAGCCCTACAATTTAAGCTGAAAAGGAAACAATTTCACGTCCGAACCGAAAAGTTGTATTTTCCAACTTCTGTTATAAGGCGCTATTATGGGCACTTGATCCGTCCAAGGCCTTATCTACAGTTTTCAAGATGTTATTTAGATTGTTCTTTTTGAATTTGGTAGCTCATACTACTGGCATCTCAACCAAGAAAGATTTTGACGATTAATATGTGTAGAGTGCGCAATGTCAACTTTCTTAATTAGATATTTTTTTGAAATTTTTCTAATAAAGACAATCATATCGCATATTGTTAAAATCAAATGATATCGTTGTATTGTTGGTTGCTTGCTGTACGTGTAGGTTTTCATTGTGAACTCTACCTAATACTTCATTTTAGAAACCTTTGTTCATCGTGTGTCACCAGTTGCCTATTTCAGTGCGCGTATGTTACCATTGTATACAATGGTTTTACATGCCTATATGCAATGTTTCTACAATCGTCTTTCATTGTTTAATATCTCATAAATTGCAATGTATTGGAATCATTAATATTTCTGATAAAAAGACAGGAAAATTAGTAATTTAGGCGAATTGCGCAGTAAATTTAGCTGGCAAACTTCACCTCCATAACTTCGTATCTTTTCTAAGAATACGTGTCATCTGGAGATGCCTTCTTTAGAAATGATATATTCAATGCGCTTTTCTAAGCGTTTTTGATAATATAGGAGTAATATGCAGTTATATATTGAAATTACAAATATTTTTAATATAATAATTAACAGCATTTTTCCCGCGAATGGCCTACGTGACCAATTCAAGGTTGGCTGCCTTGTACTGTTGGTATGAAAAATCAGTGGCGTAGAAGAGATAATTTTCATAGTTAAATTCATTGCATTTATTGTTTTAAAATTCAATTGTTACATTATTTATTAAGATTTTAAATTCAATTCCATGCTTTTGGGCTTGCATGCGATTTTTATACATGCGAAATGGCTATTTGCTTAGAATGGTAATGTATGGAACAGGAACAGAACCGCAATGGATAACATTTACAACAATTTACGTAAAAGCAATATGGCTGCAACTTCAGTTTTATAGCAAAAATGATATATTGACATTCATTTCCCATGAAGAGTATCCCTAAAGTTTGGTACAAATTATTATAAATAATTCGATTAAATGTGTCTCATATACAGGTAATCGCCGTACGTTACGCTATTATTATTTATCACAACTAATTTGAAAATAACCCCTTACAGAAACAAATATTATGGCGTCTAGTGATGATAGCCCACTAGAAGATGAAAGAGTGTCTTCTCCTATTATGACTCAAGAACTAACTGACAGCAATGCTACAATTGAGAAGTGTGGAAAAAGTGTTGCACCTTGTAGCTGCAACACTGAGAAATGTGTATCTAATGGTAACAAAAATGGCATTGGTAAGACAATGTTTATAAACAACTACTTTTGTGAGTTCGAGCATTTCAGTTACTTGAATTCATGTGAGTCGTGCTCATGCAACTTTCTCGTTTTGTATAATTCACAACGAATTTGCATCAGAATGACACGTTTGTAACGTAATTATCAAAGAAGTGACTACAACTTCTTAAGAAATTAATTTCATTATCACGCTTAATTCAAGTGTTATAAATATGTGAAATGCAGGAAATTTGTGGCCACGATATCGTTGAAATCAGTGTATATTGAGATTATTGTATTGTAGTTAAGAGTGTGATCATGTGCAGTGCAATTTTTCTCTATTGCCATGTTTTAAATTGGAATCCTTCCATTGGTAGAAAGGTGGGAACTGTCGTGTTTGTCAAAGATCCTTTGCTCTCGGGAACCATTACAATAACCGAAAAGTTATTAATTGTCTGCTTTGTTTCTTCAATTATTTATTATTGTTCTCAGAAATAGACATTTTACAGACACATAGGGCAGAAATAAGGAATTTCGAACTTACTTCATTGTTTATGTTTAGTTAATTGCTGTTGGATTCAGGTCATTTTCTAAACAGGGGCGGGTAAAGAGGAATTTTGTAAACAAAAATAATTCTGGTCAAGAACAAATAATTTAAAGAGAAGACTAGTAAACATTTTGTTTGTTTTTATATAGTTATCTTTCTCATATGTTGGTAAGGAAAAGGATGTCACTACCCTTGCATCGAGCTTTACAACTCACTTTCATTATTACAAAACCGTAACAAGCCATATTGCATCAGGGAGTTTTTGCAGTACGCTTCTTTAAGACGAATTCTTTGTGTATGTATTATTAATAAAACAAACAACACTTAGTCATGTTCTCATGAGTTCGAAATGACTCATGGGAATGTTCGGAGTTAAGTACTTGGAATTATTTTTCATCACTTGACGAGAATTACAGTTCTAGGCAGGTTTAAATGAAAGTTCGGCTAATTTTCTTTAATCATACCTCAAGAAAGGAGGTGCCAATTTTTCACCGGACCTCATTTTAAAAAAATGTTTCTTGTAGTTTTTATGCTTCTAGAATCTTCTAGAATCGGCCAATGGGTTTATAAATTTTTTTCTATCTATTTAGGTTTGGCATGCGTTTTTAAATAAATACCAGTGATCGTGACTTTCGTAAGAAAATTCCATAAGACTCGACTAGTGGAAGTGTGTTAGACTGAGCTGATCTTTCTCATCTCTCTTACATTGCAACGATCTCGGCAACGACCATCAACTGGATTCACTTTGTGTTTATTTTAAAATAGAGGGTTCATACATTGTGGAGGAATCCGATTTTTTGTAGATACATCTTGAGCTGTTGGTCATTTTCAGAATCAGGATTTACTAGGATTCCTTCAGAATGTTATGGAAGGGATTTGTAGTGGAATTTACTTAGGAGCAGTTAAGTCTGTCCTGCTTCGCAGAAAGTAGATAAGCAAATTTTATCCGCATTAAAATATTTTTGGCTGTATATGTATTATGAGATGTATTTAAGATGTACAGGGTGTCCCAAATTCGAGGGTGACCATTGTGATCTCGGAAGCTGTAGGAGATGTGAAGTTGCTTTTTTTGGAAATAAATTAGGAACATTTGTACAAAGATATAAGGTGGCTATGAATAAAAGCATCTATACAGGACTAGAGCTGACCATTAAATTTTGTGTGGGAAAGAAATGTTTGAGAAACTTTTGCATTGTGAGTGTTGTAAAATGAACCGAGGGGTAGCGAGAAACCCCCAGGGTTAGGGAGGCGGGGGAAATTTAACACTACCTTTCACGGCGTTAGATTTGCTAAATTAACAATGTCGAAAATGACAGCTGTTTAGACAACGAGGTTCTATTTTAATCGCTACAAGGGATATCTTATTAATTCTCTCAACTTACTTCTTCAGCAAACCCCTCCCTCCAGCCCCCACAAAACCGACAACCAATATTCGCGCTACTTAATGTGCAAATTCAGACTTCCAACTTCTTTATATTTAAACAAGTATAAACTGTGCACAACTCTTGTGCAGATAAAGCGCATTTTTTTAAACCGAAATAGCTTTTGTTTTGACATCACCAATGGATACATTTCTTACAGACGTCTCAATCGCCCTTTGTGAGTACCCTCTTCCGACAATCCGTTCTTGAGGTATAGGGGAATATACCCGATCATGATAAGAGGTCGAGGAGGAGGGGTATGGTTGGTAGAAATTAATTCCTCTCGTTGAGACCTTTCATTAGAGTACCATGAAGGATATAACTAGTAGAACATGTGTTTACCCCCCCCCCCTCCCTCCCCATTTTCTAAAGTTTAACTTGGCAGGCATGCGTATGCAAAATCTGAGACCAATTGGTTGTCGTATGTAAAAGCCGAGGTAAAAGCTATGCATGTTTCACTTTCAAAAACAGCATCTCACGAAATAATTCGTGGGGGGGTCCCCCTTTTAGACAGCGAAATTTGATGCCCGTCTGGCACACCTTCAAGGTATAGGCTACCTAAACCTACTGCGAAAAATTCCAGGACTCTAGGACCATTCCCCTAGAATTAGTTCAAAACGGTAGAAGTGGGTCCGGACGGACGGACAAAACGCAAACAATGGCAATTCTTAAAAAATGTGCTAAAAATAATATTGTTTTAGAAATGCATTTATGTCGGCTTGTCTTAACGTATTTGTTAATTAATTAATTCTTGCAATACTTCAATTTGAATATCCAATATTATGTTTACGTTAGGTGGAAGGGCAGGATTAGGTGGAAGACTGAACCTCGCCCTGTTTTAATGAATCATGCTGTCTCTTTCTTCACTTTCAATAGTCAATTATTGTTATTATTATTATATATGAATACTTTTGATATTTTTTATCAGTTCTTTTTGTTTGTGATTTGTAGTAATAAAATATTGTTTGCTTACATTTAAAAACGTCCTTTTTAATACGGTATAATTACAATACATGTATAAATATTAACAATAAACGTGTATAAATTGTGCACAAATCTTGTGCAGATAAAGCACATTTCCAGCCAATTTCGTCAAATTGTAAAAAAAAATTTTTTTACTTTCAAAAACAGTATCTCAGGAAATAATTCATGGAGGGGGGGGGGCTTCCTTAAGACAACAAAATTTGATGGTCGTCTGGCACACCTTCATGGTATAGGCCACCTTGCAAAAAATGCGGTACAATTCCCTTAAAATGAGTGCAAAACCGCAGACAAATAATAGCACATTTTTTTAGTTCTTAAAAATGCGCTTAAAAGTAAATGAAACGCTAATATTTAAAGACAGTTTGCTGTGAATGTTTCGTGGCCACCATATTTTTTGGTGTAAATTTAGTTTTATTGTTAATTTGAGGGTGGTAGCATTTAGTAACTAAGTACCTATGCAAGCGTGATACATTTATTTTTTTTTAAATGACAAGCATCCAAATTATAAAATAAAAATGCAGGTCCGTATTTAAAATAAACTTGATGGTGGCTTCAAAAAACCCAAATGTTGAACTTGAGAATATTATTATCCCAGCTTGTAATGAGAAAGTAGGGTTAGGTGGAAGAGCAGAAAGTACAAGCTAAAGTCCACCCTGTTTTTATTGTTTTCTTTTTAATACTGTTTAATAATAATAATAATAATAATAATAAAAAAACACATAACTCCTTCTTCACAGAAACACGCCACATTTTCACAACCCACTCGTATTCAACCGCAACGCAAAAACCTTAACAGAACTACAGGCTCACAACATACTAAAATATCTCCACCTAAAACCCAAGCAACTTCACAAATACAACCTCAAGAACAAAGAAACATCATAAATACAAGTAACGCAACATGCACTACAAAGACAGGTCCACCCAATAAAGTTACACGCCCTAGCACAATTAAAAAACACATAACTCCTTCTTCACAGAAACACGCCACATTTTCACAACCCACTCGTATTCAACAGCAACGCAAAAACCTTAACAGAACTACAGGCTCACAACATACTAAAATATCTCCACCAAAAACCCAAGCAACTTCACAAATACAACCTCAAGAACAAAGAAACATCATAAATACAAGTAACGCAACATGCACTACAAAGACAGGTCCACCCAATAAAGTTACACGCCCTAGCACAATTAAAAAACACATAACTCCTTCTTCACCGAAGCACACCACGTTATCACAACCCACTCGTATTCAACCCAAACGCAAAAACCTATACAGCACTACTAGCTCACAAAATACTGTAATATCTCCATCAATAACCCAAGCAACCTCACAAATACAACCTCAAGAACAAAAAAACACCATAAACACAAGTAACGCAACATGTACTACAAAGACAGGTCCATCCAATAAAGTTACACGCCCTAGCACAGTTAAAAAACACAATACTCCTTCTTCTCAGAAACAACCCACTCGTATACAACCGAAACGCAAAAACCTTAACAGCACCACAGGCTCACAAAATACTGCAATATCTCCACCAAAAACCCAAGCAACCTCACAAATACGACCTCAGGAACAAAGAAACACCATAAATACAATTAAAAAACACAAAACTCCTTCTTCACAGAAACACACCACGTTATCACAACCCACTCGTATTCAACCCAAACGCAAAGCCAAAGAAACACTTACACAATAAACTCCATTTTAATAAAATTACAGGAATTATTATAATGATTTTTTTTTGTTTTGTTTTGTTTTCCTCTTTCCTGATAGCGTTGGCTATTGTGCCCATCAATAGGTATGTTGGTTAAGTACGAATTACGTGTGTGATTTTTTTTATCTTTTATTTATTTATTTATTTATTTTTTTTTTAAGGACCCTACATAACTTCACCAGACACAGACACTAATCGTTACTTGATTTTAATCCGTGCGATTAGTTAACCAGGCTAGGCCTGAGTTCTCACAAGAAACACCGACCATAATAATAGTAAAGGCATTATTATTATTCCATTTAATTATTGCTAGTATTAGTGGACTTTTTGGACAACTAGGTGAACGCCCATGCAGAGCTTGTGAATATTCCTTTTGAGGTGTTCCATTTCCCATGCAATGTTTAGAGTCGACCTCTATCTAGTAGTTCGAGTGCACCGCCCACGCCACAGTCCTGTTGTACATTTGTAATGCGCGACATTCCTACAGGACGTGCCGTATGCTTAACAGCTCGCCGCATTGTTCCCGGCTTTATGGTTCAGTGGTAGAGCATTGGACTATAAATCCGGAGGTGGGGTGTTCGAACCTGGGTTGAGGTGAATTTTTCATCTGGAAAATTACCTTAGACCAGTTGCGAGCATTCTGCCGGCTACTCTGAATTAGGTTTTCCTGCAGTTTTCCTAATTCGTAAGGTAAATACCGCAGCATTATGCGGGTCACTCTGTAATTAGGCACAAGCCTGTTGAGGACCCAGAACAAGAGAGGGATGATAAATAAATATAAAGACTATGCAAATTGCATTTCGAACGAAAGCGCAAACCCTCACCTGTCAAAGCGCTACGTTTTCGCTGGGTCACGATTTATTATTCCTGTGAAACTACCTTTAATTTGCGATGATGTAAATATTAATGCAATTTATAGCTAATTTTTGCATTTTGCATTCTTAGTTTAACGTCGATTTGAGCAAAAAAAGAATATATAAATTATTTTTTAAAAAACTGGTGTTTTTCATATCGATTCTGATTTAATGCACTTGCGACTGGACTGTCCGGTTGGTAAGCATATGTTACAGAAGTGGTAATCACGAAAAAGTTCAAATCATTTCACCCGCAAGAGCCCATTTTGCGCCGATTTCTGATAGTTTTTTCATTTTCAGTTTGGTGTCGTTTTGTGTAGACGCTTTTGAATTTTGTATGGCGCTGAAAGTGTCATACAATGACCACATACTTCCTCTTTCGATCGCCGTGCTAACCGTTCGAATACTTTGAATATTAGCGAAATTTTTAATTTTTTTTTGAAAAAGTATGCAAAAAAAATTATTATTTTGCAACAAAAAAAGAAATTGGGGAATTTCGGTTTTTTCCTATCTCCAAAAGTTTTCAGAATTCCTTCACTTTTTAAGCAGCGCAACTTTGCTTCCATTTAACCGACTTCAAATCTCTTACGGTTTACAAAATCCTAATGGGCACCCTTGAATTGGTACAGGGTGTCTGTACAGTGCCCATCGTGAATAATTCTTGCACTTGAAGTGAAGCCCATCTAAATCTAAATTTTTTGTTGGTAATGCTGCCAAAAATCCACCAACTAATTATGGTTAACTTGGAAAAACATTGGTGGCGGAGACTAGAAATGCAGTTTTAGATTTTTTTAAAAAATTTCACTATTTTGATTTTAGTTTCTGTGATGAATTCTTAGAAACCACTGAATCCAAAATTTCGATTCGATCCGATAAATACTTCTGTAATAGGCACAAACTTAAAACTAAATAATATAATACTAAATTACTTCCTACCGAATCAGGGTGAATGATTCTCATTTACATCCTGTCTGTCAGTTCTGAATTCCTTTAGCAATTACTAATTACTAATTAATAAAAGTTTGTGGTACAAACTGAACAAACATATTACCCCGCTCCCTCCTCCAAATAAAACAAACAAAAATCCCTGGGGTAATCACTAGACCTAAAATTTGTACAATACTTCCCCTTCGGGGGAAGTCCTCCAGTACTTCCTCTTAACTTCCCAGTACTTCCTTGTACTTCCCCCAAACTTCCCTTGTACTTTCCCGAAATTCTACTGTAAGTAGACATTGATATGTGAATGTGTGTAATTTATTAGAATTACTTTTACACAATAAACACGATTATTATTATTATTATATAGACTTTAGATTTGCTTCTTGAGTGTTATACGTAGTAACGCTTATAACGTGCCCACGAAAATGCATTACATGCGAAATGCGAATGGATGTGAAATGCACACTATACATGAAATGAAAAATTAGATAAGTGTTAATCATTATTTATTTTCACACTTACCTATTTAATATTTACCTTTGTATTTACATGAGGTTTGAAAGAATTTTTAATATGAAAGTAATTAAGACATAAATAATTGTCCTGCCAGCATTTATTGCAAAATTTTATAATAAAAACATATGTACGGAATAATAATTTATAGATGGATACTTAACAATACTAATTTATCGGTAATCACGCAAACCGTTACCTAAAAGTATTCAGACTCCCATTAATAATTGAAATCTGAAAATGTGCATACTAACATAGTTTTCCATGATCTATCGAAAGAAAATATTATCATCATTGTGTCACTTCCAGTTTTAACGGATGTGGATAGCTTTTAAATAGAACACCCTATATTTTATTTCCGTCATCTACATGAAGATCTACGTCGTTTGATACCACATTTCCCTATACCCAGCATCAAAGGTTTTCAAGCTATTCAAGATTTTTCAAAATTTCTGTTTAAATCATTATTAGGTTAGGGGTTGATATTATTGATATTTTATGTGATTATGTAACAGTACATTATATACCAAGGTAGAGAAGTCTAGTATTATTGCCTAAGCACGAAGATTACACCCTGAGGCGCTTGCGCCGAGGGATGTAAGGTGCGTAATAGACTTCTCTATCGTGGTGTCTTAATTTGAGTAGGATAACATGGCTATCTTTGTTATTATTATACTTACAAATTCGGTTAAATTGGCAAAGTTTACGTGTAGTCTTTGATGTTGATGCATATTCTGATGCGATATTTTGAAAAAAATAATTCGTTTCGTAGTAGATAATTGGAAAAATGTGAAAATCGCTTCAAATAAAAGTTGCAAGATTCGATCGGATAAATTCAACGGATATTCAATAGAATTTTTTTTTCAAAATGGCGGTTTTCGGGATATTGACATCAACTTCCTTGTTTTGAATGGACGCCATATTGGATTTTTAAGTCACTCCATAGAGAAAAAATTACAAAACCAGTGATATACTAAACACCTAGTATTTCATTTGGGAATCAACCTTGCATTTTTGCCTCGAAGTTTACAATGTATTTCTTATGGCAATAATTCCATGGCCGATTGTGATTGAAACCAAATTCGTTCTTTAGTTGTCTCGCTAGCTGGTTTTGTATTTTTGTCTCTATCGAGTGACGTAAAAGTCAAATATGGCGTCCATTTAAAATAAGGAAGTTGATGTCAATATCTGGAAATCCGGCATTTTGAAATTTTTTTTCTACACTCATTGAATTTATCCCATCGAATCTTGCAACTTTTATTTGAAACTTTTTTCGATAGCTCTTGTTTGTTACTAAAATATTTGAATTTTTTAAAAATGGCGATTTTCCATTTTTTATCAATTACCTAGAAACCATTTATTTTTTCAAAATCTCGCATCGGAATCGGAATATCCATTAGCATCAAAAACTATACAACTGTTCCAATTTAACCAAATCTGTAAGTATAATAATAACAAAGATGGCCATGTAAGGTATCTACTCAATTTAAGACATCCTGTATACTACTTCTTCCACTACTAGTAACGGGCGATCAAAAATGAGTTACTATCGAATCGCCTTTGGAAATTCAAGTTAAGTACGATTTACCATGTAAACAAAAATTCCAAAGGCGACTCGACAGCAACTCATTTTTGATCGCATACTACTTGAAGTCCTCTAAATTAACAGATCTATATTGTTAAAAAAGTGAACGGTTGAACAGAATTTTTGGTTTATTAATTTAATATGTCAATTACGTGGATGGAAGTAACAGTCAAGGAGGCCGTATTTTCTTCTGCTATTGACATATTTTCAAAGAGTAGTTTCGTTCGAATTTTTTCGAAATGTGATAATTGTATGTAATTTCTCTTGAAATGGCGGATGGTGGCAATTATTCATTTTAGAGAACTTATCTGAACGTTTATTGAGCGAAATTTCAGGTTGTGATTTCTAAAATTGACAGCGTGACAGTTCTCATTATTGACTACTGGTTAATAATGACCACATTATTAATTACTTTGAACAAGTGACGAGAAAGCCTGCTTTACAAGTGGAAAAAAGGTTAATAATTATGTTATCAGGCACTAGTAGTGAAACAACAGGTTTTGATTTTAGGTATCTATATAGATAATCACAATCATAGGTGTTGACTTTTTTGGAACGAGGCGGGATTTATGCACTCAGAAATAACTGCTTTATTACTTTTTAAGTGTTTACCAGATTTTACCTCTCCGGTCACCTTCTGTCACATTACGCATCATATGAACAAATGAGTACTTCCTCGTTACTTCCCCGTACTTCCTCCAACTTCCCCGTACTTCCCTGGACTTCCAGTACTTCCCCGTACTTCCCTGTACTTCCTCATAACTTCCTCCATTCTGTACAATTACTTCCCCTGGTGTTTACCCCCTGCAAAAATCTGATGACTCATCGCACAAGCTGATAATAAAATCGTTATTGAATTTAAATATAAAATGCTACACAATTTTGAAAAATATTGTTAATTGAATTGCCTCTCGAAGTTAATTAATCAGAGTGACATATTGGAGTAATTTGAATAATTTTCTTTCACTTATAACAAGGATCAGCCACAATTTTTGTTTTTAGTGCATTTGCCATAAAAATTATAGCTATGAATTCTGTTTGTCTGAGGGTGTTAGATCAAAATCAAGAATTTGGTGTGTTTTTGTCTGCACAAGTTAACTTGAATGAAAATTAATTAGACTAAACCCCACATTAATATTACACAAGTTTGTTTATTTTTAGGTAACGCAAATTTGTCAGAAGACGAGGTTTATTGTAAAAAGCAGTGCCTAAATTCGAATAACGAAATTTTACCCTACCAGAAAAAGATTAATTTGCCCGTTGAAGATACTTCCCTGGATAAATTCTTTGAAGATACGCTTCAAGAATTCTGTAATAAATACACCCGCCCCAAATCGCCTAGCGTCACAATTGAAAAGTCTGCAAATGGAGTATTGCCCAAAAGCTCTCCCCACCTGAATAATACCATCTCCAACAATGCTGAAGAATGTGAAGATGAGACGCCGAGTATTAAACATGGGGCAGCGCCGGACGACGCTGTTAATGGCAATGAGCCGACGAATAACTGTTCCGCTTTTCCTAAAAATGTAATTTCGATTAAATCCGAGGAAGAGAGCCAACCTGACCGAGATGAGGATGTAGTAAAATATAATTTTAAAACATGTAATCAAAGTCCATTGGTCGAAACCATCGATTATAAGTTACTTGAAGGTAAGAGTGGTCTTGATTTACTCACTGCTATAGAGGAACAAACGACAGTGAAGTTAGCGCAAATGGAGTGGGAACGTACCTTCAGCCTGTCTACCAATGGTTCACTAAATAAAGATATCCCACGTAAATGGCAACGAAGAAGATCTGTAGAGTGCGCCGTATCTAACATTCACGAAAAGCAAAATGGTGAAACCAACCGCGGTATTAAAAGGGCTAGATCTGCGGATCTAAATTATTTTTCAAAAAATAAGATTCAAAGAATAGACTTTAAACCATTCGCCGACCTAAAGAAGGGCGAATTGAAACCATGTGACTTTCCAAAGAAAGAGAGGAAAGAAGGGGTGGACAAAAAGGATAGAGATAGAAAAGATAGGAAATCAGATTCTATTCGATCTGATCGGCACAATTCGTCCAAGAAATCATCAAGAGCGTCGATCGGTATCCAAGCTCGATGCTCTAAAGACGGGATTAAGCATAATATGAAAACATTATCGCCTCGACCTTCGCTTATGCCCAGTGGAAATTACCTTTATCCGCCCACCGATGTAAGTATTACGATGGTCGCATTGTCTTTAATCAAATTGTTGTTAATTTTTAGTGTAAACTGAAGTGGAAACGATATTTTCACGTCGAATATCATTGCAATGGCGGCGCGTCGGTTCTGCACGCCTATCAAGACGAGATAAAACATTTGAAGGAACAAGAAATGCGCGAATTAGCTTTAGAATTCTTTAAGGTGGCGTTTTCGGAGGACGAAAACGGGAAAGCGTTTTATGTGATGGCGATAGTTCACGGAGCAGCTAACTATCTCCCCGATCTCTTAGATTATATGGCGGAGAGGCGGCCAACCCTTCCTGTTAAGCACGGCCTGCTTACCAGATGCTCGGATTTAGAAACGACTACCTTAACTGCGTACCATGAAAGTGTTGTGAAACATTACAACCACGGTACCTACCGATATGGACCATTACATCAGATAAGTTTGGTTGATACCGCTCATGAAGAAGTTGGGGGATATTGTCCGGACGTTCTTGACAAGTTGGAGGAAAATATTTTTTTGAATTTGGTAAGTTTTTCCCGCATCACGGACAGGGAAATGAAAAACTCTTCAGAGTAATTCAAATTGGTCTTTTGTATGTGCAGAGGAGTTTCTTTTTCCTTCGGGTTTACTTTGAGATACACGATAAAAATACTCTTGCTCAACACCTATCCATACTTTTGATATACATTATAGTTTCACAAGAAAAAGTCAGTTGTAGTAGTTGTTCTGCTTGTTAGCACGATAACTCAAAATTTAATAGGACAAAGAGTGTAAGTTTTTGCACGTGTAGACCCATTGGAGAAGACACCTATTAATTTTCCGACAGGTAGACGCCATCCTCAGAAGTAACTTTCTTAGTTATGGACCGATCTTAACGAAATTTCAACAGTAGCTTTTGATATATGTAGACAAACCGGCCAAGTATAATAAAATTGTAAAAAAAAAAGCTGCGCGCGCATGCGCAGAGGTAAATTTCTTATTTGAAAAAATGTCTTCTTGAATTTTAACAGTAGATCCTTTAGGTAAAGGTAAATCGATCTATTATATATTAAACATGTGATAAACTGCGTGTGCGGATGCGCAAAACTAACTTATCGCTTGGTTATACTCGACATGAGAAAAGCTGCATGCGCATGCGCATAATGTTACACATTTCTAACTCACGTGGCCCCTCCAGAAGCTCAAAACCTAATCAGTTCTTCCCCTATCGCTTATTTGTGAACCACATATGAGCGTTATATTTATGTCAAAGCGTTTTTGAATTATCGTGCGAACGGCCGGACGGACAGACTGGCGGATTTTTAAACCATTCCTTCAAAGTGTGTAACAAAATACAGGACTTGCCATTAAACAATTTTATTTTATTGAATATCTTTATAACTTCATTCTTGATCTCGAGCAATAGTACCGGTCAGTGTACACTTGCTTTAATTGGGGTAGAAAGTAGCGATCTTAATTGATATCCACCATCGCCATGTTTTTATCCGTTTGACTTTAATGAATGCGAAAAATAAATAAATGTTTCTTCTTTGCGTAGACCATGCCCTGGGGCTATCTTTCTGTAGTTCATATGAGAAGGCAAGATTCGAACGACGGGCCAATCTTGTGGTGTAGGCCGGGAGAACAACTCGTTCCTACAGCGGAATGTGGGAAGTCGCCCTTCAAAAGAAAGAGGACCGGCATTAACGAGTTACGAAATCTTCAGTATTTACCAAGATTCTCCGAGGCGAGGGAGTACCTCTTTGAGGACAGAACCAAAGCGCATGCCGACCACGTCGGCCACGGTTTAGATCGTAAAACGACGGCCGCCGTCGGTATATTAAAGGCCATCCATGGGGGACAAAAAGATGGCGATAACAATCGCGTTACCAAAGATGTAATTGCCTTTTCGGCAAAGGATTTCGATGTGTTATCGGAAAAGCTACAGTTGGATTTACATGAACCTCCTACTTCACAGGTACTTGCATTGTTTTTAATTGGGGTAAATAGATATACAATTGCTTATTGGTATTTTTGTGAATATCGTGTGAAAACCAAACTAGGCTCATCCCTGCTATTTTTTGTGGAATTGGTGATAGGATTATAAAACTTTGGTGGGTGATTAAATAAATTGAATGCTCTAAATACCATAAACTCGCAAATTAAAGCGACACACCCTGTGTATTTTTACAGTGTTGGATTTCACAGACAATTTTACGTGTACTAATTTGTCTTTGAGCAAAGACACATATACAAGATGTTAACATAAAGGAAAACATTACAAATTGACAGAACAGCTTCCTAGCTCAAACCAAAAAATCGCGCTTTTGGAAGAGCGTCTTCAAAAAATGGTAAGTGTAGAGAAAAAGGTTTCCCATGAAAGTTTATTATTTTCCGATGTAAAATAAGAATATTTAATAAAAAGTGTAGGTGTCTATTTGATAAAATTACGTTGCTCTATATTGACCCTTAAGGGACACATGTGAAAATGTTCGTAGCATCATTAAATGGGCCCCTCCTATTGAGGACCCAACCTTCCTTGGTTTTTGGTGATGTGGTGATGATGAACAATTTGGCCTGCCTGGCCCTGCCAGTGATTTCGAGATTTGGCAGTTTGGGTCACCATGTAACTGTGGGATGCGTGACCATGGGTGACCATGAGGTCATTTTAGGCGTTAAGCCCCAGTTCCTGGCCAGTAGCTTTCCACAGGCCTGGAATGCCAGGGTCCCCACTGGTCAAAGTTCAGGTATTTGGCCTCTTCACTAATATTGATGGTGGTGTCCCGCCATAGTCGGTGCCCTTATATTGGGCTTCCTCCTTCTGAGGCACCGGCACCGTTTTAAGTGGAATAATGCTTAGACCACCACCTCTGTGCGATGTGCAGAGCCTTTTGCAATTGCTCAGATACCACTGTATTGTGTTTACTAGAGATTACTATGGCCAGGTCGCTTGCATACTCTTCTTATCAAGAGCAACTAGGGAATGCAATACCGGAATTGCGGGATCCCGAAATACCGGAATCCCGCAGGATTCTTGCGAGATTAATCCCGCACATAAATGGAGCGGGATCCCGCGGGATTTGCGGGACTGAGGAATTTGTCGACCAAGGGGACGACTCTGTTTACTTTGTTAATGAAACTGATAACGGCGAATTATTTTTTAAATAATTGTTAAACTTTTTTCGTTAAAAATGTACTATGATTTTTGAGGCACTTTAGAAGACTTTTTGTGCTTTACAGGTAAGGTTTTTTTGAGTTCTAAGTTAGGCCGAAGGTACTTTTTGTTAAATATTGTGATAATTAGCGATTTATTTTAATACAGAAGTTAATAATTAGCGATTTATTTTAATACAGAAGTTAACATCTAACAATCCCGCAAAAAAAAATTTTTAACCCGGATTGAGAATTTTGCTTGCGGATTGCATTCCTTCCCTTCCAACAAAGTTATAAGACTAGAAACCAATTTCGAAAAAAAATTCAAAGGGCTGTAACTTTTGAACTAGTAGCCCAATCTTGGAACTGTTTGAAATGATGGATTCTACAGGCCACATTCTATAAGAAAATTTTTTTTCCGGGTCGATCTGAGACGATTTTTTTGAGGGCCTCAAAAAAAGGCAGTGTACAACCTTCCTTTTTTACCAAAAATCGACTGCACCAAAATTTCTCGGGAAAACACTTTTTCTTATTAATTTTGGTGCGTAGAATCTAAAACAATTCGTACTTTTTCGATCAGACTTCTCAATCAAAAGTTATAGACTAGAACCCAAATTCGAAAGAAAATTCAATGGGCTGTAACTTTTGAACTAATAGCACAATCTTGGAACTGTTTGAAATTATGGATTTTACAGGCCACGTTCTATAACAAAAATTTTTTCCGGGTCGATCTGAGACAATTTTTTTGAGGGCCTCAAAAAAAGGCAGTCCTTTTTTACCAAAAATCAACTGCACCAAAATTTCTCAATCAAAAGTTATAGACTAGAAACCAAATTCGAAAGAAAATTCAAAGGGCTGTAACTTTTGAACTAGTAGCCCAATCTTGGAACTGTTTGAAATTATGGATTCTACAGGCCACATTCTATAAGAAAATTTTTTTTCCCGGGTCGATCTTGAGACAATTTTTTTTCGGGGCTCAAAAAAAGGCAGTGTATAACCTTCCTTTTTTACCAAAAATCGACTGCACCAAAATTTCTCGGGAAAATACTTTTTCTTATTAATTTTGGTGCGTAGAATCCAAAACAATTCGTACTTTTTCGATCAGACTTTCAATCAAAAGTTATAGACTAGAAAATTCAAAAGGCTGTAACTTTTGGACTAGTAGCCCAATCTTGGAACTGTTTGAAATTATGGATTCTACAGGCCACATTCTATAAGAAAAATTTTTTTCCGGGTCTATCTGAGACAATTTTTTTGAGGACCTCAAAAACAGGCAGTGTACAACCTTCCAACAGCTCTTAGTGTCCCACGGCTTGATGCTTGGCACCACTCTTTTGAGCCATTCTGTGGTGGTCTCATCAGCTCAGATGACTAGCCTGGTGTGAACTAAGAACCTAGGAATTGAGGACACACCGTTCCTCCTTTCACAGGGTCCTGTGGAACCGTACTCCCACTTGGACCTGTCAGTTCCATACATGGCTGCTTCCTTATCTGGGCAGCCTTGGATGTGGTATCGTTAGACCGGGATCTTTTCTTTTTTTGTCCAAGTTAACCTTGTTGTCGAGATCTATAATGTGTTGCCTCAGCCAATGGTACTGTTTCCTTATAGCACCCTTCATGTTGGGGAGCCCGATTTTCAGCTGGATTTTGGCCAGCATACTTCCAGCCTCATCTGGATTTTTTGACTGCACTGGTTGCTGACTCTAGCGGTGCACTACTTGGGTCCGTGTGAGGTTGAATAGCCTCAGCCCCAGTCAATATACAGGGCGTATCAAAATATTCAAATGAGGCAGATTAAACAATAAAATTAATTTTTGTTCATCCTCTTAGGTATAAAAGTGGCTGTAAAATGAAACAATGTAAAAATATATAGGGAAATGGAAAAATATACAGGGTGTGCCATTTACATTTTGAAATTTAGATTCACTTCCGCATGAACCTAAAGTGCTTTGAAAATAGTATTTCGAACATTCAGTTCGTTTTTACTATGTCATCACCCAGCAAAATCTGTTTATATCTTCTATCACCACAGGAGTGCGACTAGTTTGTACTACGCTCTGTATGCCTTAGACAGACCTGTATGTTTTCAAATTTTCTGATACAGTTATTGATTGAGTGTTTCCAGGTGCAAAATACAGTTGTGGTATTTATAAAAGAATCAAAATTTTTGGAATCAGAATTCAAAATTAAATTTTTGCACACTCCTCGGATTGTTGCTTCAGTAATTGTAAAATTAATTTAATTTTTAGTGTGTTACGTGGATCGAAGATGCCAAGTTAAACCAACTACGTCGTGATGGTATTACTTATGCTCGAATAAATCTGTACGATAATGATATTTATTTTTTACCGAGAAATATCATTCATCAATTTAGAACTGTGACCGCGGTGACTAGTGTTGGTAAGTTAAAAGTTTTTAGCCGGATTACAATTTTGATATCTTTCTTATGTAGCTTGGCATGTTCGTTTGAAGCAGTACTATGATATTAACGACGAAAATTGTTCTCAAAATGAGATAAAGGAGAATAAGGAAAATTTGACGTCCTTGAAAAAAGAAAAGCATTTGGAGAGACCTCATGTACAAGCAAATGAAAAACATAAAACAAAACCGGAGTTAGAATATAAAATGTCAGTTGAGAAAAAACACAAAAGTGACGATTATTACCACAGTAGTAAACATAATCGAGTGAAAGATAGAGACAAGGATAAATATGGGAAGGATAAAGACGAAACGGAAAAGAAAAAAGTAAAAGATGTGCACGACAGACGGGAAAAGAACGACTCTGACAAAGCCAAGTCAGGGCAGGAGAAGCACGATCGTAGTGACCGACATAAGGATAGAAGTCATGACAAACACAAGGATTCCAAACATAACGATAAACATCACCATCACGATAGTCATCGAGATAAAAAACATAAAAGCAAACACAGTAGTTCTCATAAAGATAAAGATTACTATGAGAAAAAACACTCCCACTCTGATAAACACAGACGCGATCATAAGAGCCACTCTGATAAATGTAAAACCTCCGAAAAGGAAATGGATAAAGCAATACCAAAAACCCCCACAGCAGACGACATTTCAGTGAAAGTCTCTCCAGAAAAACCTGAAATAGTCAAAGTAAACCACGAGTCAATATTTTCGTCTAATTGTTCCTTACCGCACAATGTATCAGTGCCAGACTCTACGAGTAACGTAAACTCGAACGTGAGAGTTAGTGAAGAAAACTTAAATACGACCACCGCACAGTTTGCCGGCGCGAGTGTCGGTAGTAACAATAATCAAGTGAAATCTAGTGATATTGGTGAATTGTTTTCACCGGACCGAAAGGCAGTGGCAATTCAGAAAAAAATCCAAAAAATTGCGAAGCGGCCCAGATTATCGCAGTCATCTGACGTCCTGGGCGATATACTGAAAAACATGGACAAAAATGACTTACGAAAATAAAACTAAGTGAGCGATAGTTGTAATTTATAATTTGTACAAAGTGTTAAAAGTTGTTGTGTGTCAGTTCATACTTGTAGCAAGTGTGTCATTTCCTTATGGTCGACAAAATTAGAATTTTTTTTATTTATTGTTTCTAATGCTTTAGTTATTATTTTGTTTTGTCGATATCAATTGGAATACCTAAAAGAAATTCTTATTAATTAACGTAAGGTACTTATTCTAATTCACATTTTGTGTTCGTCTTTCGGTGAGGTTATGTGCAATGTGCATACTGTTAATGATGAAACACTTTCTTATTTTTCGACCACATTTTATTACTTTGAATTTCCTGACTTGGGACCAGAGTTGTACCTTCTCATTTCAATAATTCAAGATCGTTCAAAGACACTTTGAATCTCAATAGAACTGTAATCACTTTTTATCACTAATAGTATGTGCGGTAATATTTGTGGTATGGGCCTACTAAATTTCTTTTTCATTATTCTATCTAGGAACTCGTCTGAAAACGTTCGAAGGTGGTGAGTATTTATTGTTTTAGTAAAATAATGATGCGATAGTCAAAATTGGTTCTACGTTTAGTAGTTCATTGATTGCAAATTCACGAACATTTAGTTAAATTCGGTAAAAGTGATTATTAAACCATTTACTGCACACTTTAAACAATTCAGTAGTTCTGGTATTGTAA
Source organism: Photinus pyralis (assembly GCF_008802855.1). Classification (NCBI taxonomy): domain Eukaryota; kingdom Metazoa; phylum Arthropoda; class Insecta; order Coleoptera; family Lampyridae; genus Photinus; species Photinus pyralis. The sequence continues at coordinate 16,865,157 of NW_022170509.1, forward strand.
ATATCTACTATTACGAATATTTATCAAGCAGATTTAGGCAGCTTAAAAATGGACATTTTTGTGCAAACATTTCATAATGATATTACAAAAAATCTTGTAGTTTTTTGTGAGCCCCACGACGGACGGGATTCACTAGTGTGCACTAAAAGAGAAAAACAGTATTTTTATTATTTATTTGATGCGGAAAAGCTTAAAAGAAGTGCCATTAATAGCGTATCTACCAAGCTGTTTATTGAACACACGTAAACATAAAACACACAAAAATCAAAAATTAGTTTACCCTCCTTTTTCAAAACATTTTAATACAGTGGAAGTATGTATGGGATTTTGTACAAATGTACTCTGTATAAAGAATGTGTTGTACTTTTATTTAAAAGTTGAAAATAATTTGAAACTTTTTTGCAAAAAAAAACCCACCCACTGCGAGATATCCTTTATCCAATGATGTCTGAAAACCCAAAAAATATTTTTATTTGATTCAACTGACATTTTAATAATCAGTAACACAAATGTTTAGCACAATTATGTACCATTTTTAGGAAGTATATATTTTGGATGAAATCATGTACGTCATTTAAATTAAATGAAGCTCTTTACCCAGATAAAAATTGGAGAATTTGCATGATTTTTCCTTGTAAAGTGGTGTAATGTAAGCAGAGCAGTGATAGATGATGACAATACAAATGTTGTCATTAGTTTTGCTATGTAATTACTAGTCGACCTTTTACTTACTCGGAGGTTGACGGTAGGCTTACTAATCGTCTGTTTATAGAAATAATGTAGTGTTACATATTTCAGTATGAATTGATTTATCTTTAAAATGTGTTTGAATAGGTACCTGTATTTCCAGTTACTTTTGTTTTCTATTGCATATCCAAATTTTTCGATCTCAACGTGTAAATATATCTATTTTGCTAATGTGTAATAAAATTCACACTGTATGAATAGAATACTTTTGTACATATATAAGTAGAGTGTACAGTTTTTTACGTAGTTGTATAAAAATTTAAATATATAAAATTGTTAGAAGTGTAGTCGATGACTATTACGATTATATTTTCATATCACTGGCAAACACTTTATTTATTTTTTCTTTTATAGTTTATAAGTTTGGATAAATTATCCAGTCATTGTTTTGTATTGTTTCTATTATGGCAGTTTCTCTGAAATCATTTTGTATACAATGTATATCAGATGCAAAAAGATGCAGACATACTTCAAATGAACCCGATGAACATAGATATATATTTTTTATAATCCTCGAACAAGAACGGTATTGAAAGAATCCGTTTCTTCAACCACTAGTCCAAATTTTTAGAAAAATGTATTTCAAAAAAACCAGTCGCTACTTTTTGTCATCTGCTATGTTCTTATTGATTTCTTAATGGAATTTTTGATAGCTCAAATTCCTAGGTGCGAAGAACTTAAATTATGTTTCTATACAGTGCCTACTCTTATTTTGTTGCTAAGTTTATCACAGTATTAATTTGTATAACATATTCGTATACTTTTAATGTGATTTTTGTGTTTCTAGTTTTATAGGTGCGAGTACCTGTTGTAAATGTCATTAAAAAGTATCAAATTAGTGAAATTAGTTTTATCGATAAGCGCAGTATTTCATGCTTTTAAATGCCATTTCCGACAATGCGAATGAGGTGTATTACGTATTTAAATACATTCAGTCCTATCTTGTTTTTGTAGTCTACGTTTTCTTGAAGGTCAGGTTTTCCTTATTGCAATAACATATCGAAAACCTTATTTTCAATTATTTATTGTCAAATGCACCTAGATTAAATTTGGTTAAGAGAACATTCCATTGAAGTTGAATTTTTTTCAATAAAATTTAATATTAAAATCCTTTTATGTACTGTACCATTTAATGATTTAATCCAGACGGTTAATTGATGAATGGATTTTGATTGACTTAAACTTAGTGCTTAGCAACAATGATGATACATTGTTCGCATTCCTATTCTTGCACTTCCCAATGTAAGAATTGTATAATATGGAAACAACAGGTATTAGTACAATGTAATGTAACAACTTTGATTCTCAAAGTTGCCATTATTGCAATGGTAGGATTCCTCAGGGTAGCACATTGGGTTCACTTCTTTTTAGTAGTGAAATTGATGATTCTTCCGCGGGAGCGATTTAAGTAATGCTCCTACAAAAGGATTACCTCACCTAGTGTCTATCGCATTATTTGCTCTCGAAATGGCAAAGAATTTAGAGCTGCCTTTCCATATAAATAAGTTGCGCTTCCACCTACGTTATAAGAGGCAGATGACCTTAGTTACATGGAGGCAGTGAAAAGGGTTTAAATATGGGTGTATGCAAAGATCATGTTACGATTAGCAGGGTTCGCAAATGGTCTCTTTCTTAGACATTGGTCTCGTTTTTTCAATGCCGGTCTCTAAAAGTCTCTATTTTTCATATTTGGTCTCTAAATTTTGCATGTTAAAAAAGTATAATTCATAATTGATAAACCGCAGAAATTTTACATTTTTAGCGCATTTTTTAAGAATTAAAAAAAATGCGTTTGGTCCGTCCGGACCCACTTCTGCCGTTTCGAACTACTTCTAGGAGAATGGTAGGTAGTCCTGGAATTCTTTGCCGTAGGTAGCCTATACTTTGAAGGTGTGCCAGACGGCCACCAAATTTCGCTGTCTAAAAGGGCCCCGCCCCCCACACGAATTATTTCCTGAGATGCTGTTTTTGAAAGTAAAACGTACATAACTTTTACATACGACAACCAATTGGTCTCAACGAATCAACCGTTTTCTACCAACTACTGCTCTTCTTTCTGTCCTCTTATCAAAGTAGGGTGTGGAGGGGCAGGGGGGGGAATAGTTTTATCCTTCATGGTACTCTAATGAAAGGTCTCAACGAAAGGACTTAATTTTTACCAACCATAGCCCTCCTCCTCGACCTCTTATCGCGATCGGGTATATTCCCTTATACCTCGAGAACGGATTGTCGGAAGAGGGTACTCACAAAGGGCCATTGGGACGTCTGCAAGGAATATATCCATTGGTGATGTCAAAAAAAAGTTATTTGGGTTAAAAAAATGCGTTTTATCCTCACAAGAGTTGTGCACAATTTATACTTGTTTAGGTATATTGCCGTTTATGTATCTCATCTATTACAAAATAAATATTTTTTGCTTAATTTTGTATGGAAATTGGTTCTCGAAGGTCTCTAAATGGTCTCTATTTTTAAATATGTAATTAGACACCAAGTCTCTATTTTTTTGCTAAAATCAGTTGCGAACCCTGGATTAGCTAATTGCTTTTATTAGGAAGCTATATTGTCCACATTTTAGGATCAACAGTAAACAAATGAGGAGGTCTACGCCTGTACTGTCTAAATTTCAAGATCATGTTATGCGCATACTCATCATTTATAACGGGCGGTAGGAATTAATTCCTGCTGTTGAGACTTTTAATTAAGAATACCATTATGGATAATACCAGTTGTACCCGTTACAAAAAGGTATGGAAATTGTAACCGACCCCAATATAGTAGGTCGTGGGGGATAAGGGATAGTGGGTAGAAGTAAATTCTTTTCGTTGGGACTTTTCTTTAGGGTACCGTGAGGAATAAAGCCCAGTGTCTGACCTCCTACCCCTTAATTTTGATGAGGGGTAACAGTTCCCTTCGTTGAGATTTTTAATTGGAGTACCTTGAAAGATAAAACCAATCGCCCCCACACCCGCAAATTTCGAAAAGGAATTACGGAAGGCAATTATAGCTTTGTAGAAGTCAATTCCTTTCGATGAGACCTGCCATTAGATTGCCATGAAGGGTAGAACTGTCCGTAAACATAAATTGGAGTAATTTGCATATTTTAATTTTTTTTGATGGAGAAACGCTGCCGCTTCTTTATAATTTACACAAAAAAAGGGGTTTTGGCACTGTTAGTTGAGGCCAGAAATCCCTTTAGGTGTACACTAATAATTTGTGTCTCGTTTAATTACTATAAAGAATCCATTTATTTTTTATTTATCCACGTTCCGCAAGTCACACTCGGGCCGGTTGAAATGATCAGTCCGTCACTGCCTATGAAAACAGCAAATCACGTGAAGGAAAATGGACCAATCAGAAGTGAGAATTTTTGAGACTTCTTGCCTTAGACTATGAAAGAATCTCTAAGCTTCTTGCACACAGTTTTTTCTTTTAAGTTTGTTGTGCTAGCGTGATAAGTTTAAATATTTACGTCGTGTTCTGTTTTTAATATTAAATTTCTATATATTTTATGTTCAATATGCAACAACCGGTAAGTTCAACATTATAAATCATACAGTGTAAATTCGTCTAGCGATCTAACCTTATATCCCATTTATGTTTAGGACGTGTGTACTCTCGATAAAACCAAAAGAAGTTTGATCCTATCCATGCTGAGCTTCCTGCAGGAGGAAGCACAAAACAGTGACCCCGATAAGAAAGAATCCTTAGAGGTGGCTATTCAATGTATTGAAACGGCTTTTGAAGTGAATTATAATAGCGAGAGTCAGTCAGGATGCGTAAACCTGTTTAATGTATTCACGCAAAGTCTTCAAGCTAACAAAAAGGAGGTAACGGAAGAGATATAATTGGCATTTTTATTATTAATATTTCGTAGACACTAACTGGAGAGTCCATTGCGGAGGCGGAGACATACAAAAACGAAGGTAACGATTTAATGCGACAAGGACTGTTTAGAGAAGCAATTGAGAAATATACTGAGTAAGTTCTTTTTGGGCTAATTTCATCGTACTTACCTATTTGTTTTAGGGCAATATGTATAAACCCAGATAATGCGGTTTATTACAGTAACCGAGCTGCTGCATATAGTCGATTAGATCTTAACGAATATGTTGTTGAAGACTGTGAGTGTGCTGTGAAATTAGATCCGACTTACGGAAAGGCGTATGGACGTTTAGGGTACGAATAATAGCTCTGTTTTTGGTAGGGATCAAACCCACCTTTTACATTGAAGGTTTTAGTGTCATTTTGACTTAATAACTCATGGTCATTATCTTCAAAGTTAATTTAAGCAAAAGCCTTTGAGCACTGAATGACACTTTTTGAGCATCAGAAGCAAAATCCCACATTTGTTGTAATTAAGTTTTCAGGACTATCTTTTGTACATGGGTTTGGCTTCTGGAGAGCATGGTAAACCTGTGCAAAATTTTGTCATATAAGTAGATTGTGGGTGTGAGGGTTTAGCTTGTGCATCAACTTTTTCTAGGCCCTTTGCGCCTGCGTGCTATAGGATCTCTAGGTCATTGTTATTTGATATATGTAGGTACTGACATTCTTGAGAAATGCCATTATGTGCTACAAATAGGATAGGCATGAAGAAAAAGGTTTTATATGGGAAATAACGCTTACAGGGTACACCACCATAGGGCGCTGTTGGCTTTTATGTGAATTTATAAAGATAAATGGAAGAGTTGTTAACCATTTATTTAGTTCCGTAAGGAGGCTATAGGGGGCATGAAGCACATCATTCGAAGCTGTAGTTATATATATTCCATACTCACAAGAAGCATAATATTGCCACATACTGAACATTCCTTTACTTGTATTTGATGGTAAAAGTGAAAGTTTGTGCAGGCGTCTCTGGGGACGTTTTGTCAGAGATGGAATGTTAATTACCATATCTGGATGGATTTATGTTGGCTATAGAGGTGCTTTGAAAGCAGTGGCGGCTCGTAAGCTGCGTTGAAGGTAGTGCCAAATTGTTCGCCCCTCCCCATTATTTTACTAGTTACAAATTTTTGTTTCCATATTATTTCAGTTGTTTAGATTTAGAGAATAATTCTAATATTTATCTACAACATTCCAAAATCTGTCTACTGGCTGGAAGCTGGAGTTGGTGAGACACCTTTGTAGTTTCACCTACAGTGACGGAAACAAGTTTAGCCCCTTCATGATATACTTAAAGCCTGCATTTCAGTAATTCATTTTGTGTAGTTTTAGATGAGAATTAGCGGAATTTTTTTACCAATAATCGTATGGAAAGTGTTACTTTTTTCACGATTTTTTGAAGTATCCGTTTCCATGGCTTTAACCTTATCTATAAACAATAGCATCAATTTTATTTGCAGTTTTATTAATGAGGCCCCTACTATCACTTTTCAACACTATTCAAATCTTTATCTATACTAAACAAGTACTGAAATTTATTAATTCTTTGAATACTCCTTCATTTTCGGATTTATCGCTATGGTCGTGTCTTACAATTCTTTAGAATTAGAAGATTTAGACACATTTTGTTTGTAAACAATATTTAAGTCCGGTATTGCTTTATTTAAAGTTTATCTTCCAGAGAATGCATGGATAAATATTTATTTTATGCATTTTACGTAACAATTAGTCCGGTAAGTGTAAAGTAAAAAAATGTGTTTGACTTATCAAGAATGAAACACGGAAAACAGCGCAAAGCATAGTAATACACGTACACAATATTCAATTGTGCTTATGAGCCAAACTTCTGGTGGCTCAAGTTGTACGTATAAAACGCTACTGCGGTTTCGCTCCTCCCACCCCTCTACTCCCCGCGGAAGTCCACACTTGTAGGAAAGTACGAGCCAGTTTAGATTTGGCACGGCTCGACCGTATTTGCAGTCCACAATAAGCACCATTTGAATTCTTGGTATCTAATTTATTAAATCATTTCTTTTTTTTTTGTTTTAAGTTTTAAAACACAATATGCTCTAGAGTCTAGTGAACACAATTATTAATTGTTAATTATATTTTAAGAATTGATCATTAGCTGATTTCTTGAGGTGGTGCCATGGCTCCTTGGCTCTTTATAGAGAGCCGCCCCTGTTTGAAAGGCTGAGAAATTGTTCATTCTACAAGATGTACAGGTAAATATTGAGTAATGAGGGGCCAAAACAAACATTGTGTCCAATACATTTGGGAGTGAGGTTCCCTGAAGTCCCAAAATGTGCGTTTTTTCTTGATATTTTTTTTTCTTGAAAGCTCAGCACGTAGAAGAATAGAAGCAAAGAGTACCCATAATAAGAGATACAGCGCAATGGTATAAACGCATGTTGGCTATCAGAACTCGCCCGCTAGGATTCCAAAAGCGGGCCCTCGCGTAGAGGAAGCCAGAACTAACCGCCTCTTTAAATATTGGCGCGTATTGAAAATTTACAGAATTCTTTATAGAATTTCGGTTTAAAATTTTTGCGCGGTTGTCACATTTAATTTTCTTTCTTATTGGCTGTATAAAATTGGGCATGATATAATTAGAAAACATTACTTAAGTATAAAAGAAATCAGCAACGATTCAGTACCTATTGTTAATTACATTGGTATTTTCCTGTTTAGTTGGCGTCTATTGAATAGACAGTAATTACTATTTAATTTAATAACCAATAACAGGTACAATTGTAAAAATGTAAATTAAATTTGTTATCCATCCTTTTTAGATCGTCTACTACAGTCAAATTAAAATAAAATTGGATTTTATGATGAGCATAGCGATTATTTTACAGGAAATTTTGTTTGCTTTAATTTTGTATAGATGCGTACATACGCTGAGTTGTTTAATCATTAACAATCAATCATTACAATGCAATAATCCTTATGTCCTCAGAAAAAAAAACATCAGTCTAATCCAATAATCAGTCAAAATATATAGTGCAGTTAAATAATAAATTAATAAACCTGCACCCGTCGAATAAATTTAATTAAATATTTACACGTTATTCTCAATTAAACAATTCAATAAAAAAAATACTCTCGACCCGCATTTTAAGCTGCAGCACTAGCGCGCATCGATCTCCTAGCAACTAAGCGTCGTACACATGTTTTTCAATCACCATTGGCTAGTAGCGGAAAAAACACATAAGTATATGTATTTAAATTTGCCGCTCAACTTGAGCCACCGCGTACTGCTAGTGATTCATCCATCTAAACGATTAATAATGCAGTGTATGTTCTCATTTTTGACAACAACATTGGCTTCCACTCCAAATATAGGGTTTCTGGAGCGTTTAAATATATCCGGAATGCGTGGGTCGATCGGACTGAAATGTAATGAGATTAAAGGGGACATTAGTCACATCGACTGGTAAAAAATATGGTCCAAATCGGTCAAGTAGTTTTTCAGTTATCGCAAAGAAACCATTTTTAAAGAGGTGGGGTTGCGTCAGAGGTTGCGTTGGTCCACAGTTCACATTTTTAACTGATTTGAACCATTCGATCACAACTATAATCCAATTGAGGGCTGAGGCAGTTTATTTTGGATTTATTATATTGTTTATAGTTTGGCCGGCAAAAATTAAAAAGTGATTGCAACATTTTTTTCCGGGAATCTTTCATTATCTTATTATTTGTACAATAAATGCTATAAAACGTCTATTGGCCTTTTTTTAAAAAAAATGTTCGTTTATTTCCGCGCAAGTTGGAGGTAAATATCGTTCGTTAGACTACTTCCTCTAACTAAACGATCTAGTTTGGTCGACTTTTCCATACGTCCGTCCATGGTAGGGCGACGAACAGTGTGTACAAAGGGCAGAGACGTAATCAAAGCGAGCTTATTACTCGCGCTTACTGGGAATACACAATACACACTAAAAAATCTATTATTTACCGCTCAAAAAACGGCTTATTGTTACACGAAGAACATATCTTCGCACCTATGAATCAAACCAACAAGCGTTCGGACCTTAATAAATTGTGCCATAAGCGTAGAATGGAATAACATATCTCTAAACATCATACATTTCAAGGAATAATAGATACCTAAATAAGTACAAGCAAACAGTAAACATTTGGCAACGCTGGAATTTCTGCAATGATATTTATAAACTTCTAAACAAGTAGTTGCCTTGGAATAGCCCCTTAGGCGTAGCGTACGCCAATAAAATTGAGAAAAAGCAGTAAAATTTGTTAGGCAACACACAATACATATGCAACGCTATTCTCTATGCCGTTGAATCTCTTATTATGGGTACTCTTTGATAGAAGTAATGACTGCTGATTCAAGCTTCTTTCTATGTCTTCTAACAACAGATATTAATGGTAAGTATCAAAATCTGGACACATTGTATAATGCTATTGAGCCCTAGGTTTATGACAATAAAATTTGAAATTTTTGTTGTAGCAAGGTTCCAAACTACTCACGTCAATTTTAAAAATTTGCTTCAATTCTAGTTTAGTTTCTAGGGTCTTTATGCATAAAAGTTGGTGTTCCTGTAAGTACATATCTATTGTCCAACATGAATCCACCGTGTGTTAAAGGCGCTTTTGGACAGCGCGAGTTTGCCTCGCCAGTCAATTCTTGTGCAGTGTAAACCGTCGCGGAGCGCGAATTACGAGGTGCACCACCAGCGAACAGCCGGTCGGTCTCGAACGCGCATCAAAGGAGACTCCCATGAACGATTGGCGCAGTGTAAACCAGTTTGTGTTTAGACGCGCATCAAAATGGATCTAAATAAAAGCATTCAATTAATAGAAGTATACAGAAATTACCCTGTACTGTGAAATGCGTGAGAAAAAGCGTACAGCAACAAAAGTAGGCGGGAAATTGGAGCCGCTCTTCCATTGCTGCCTCGTGGGTATTGGCGGCTCAGGGAGAGGCTTGTCTCACCATGCATCAGATTCGGGGTATTTCTCACGGGAGTGGTGCGTGGCGAGTCGTAGGCAAACTCACGCTGTCTAAACAAAAGATTGTCACTTATGAAGCATGTTCATGTCCATACTTTTTTAAGTAATATAAAGATAAAGACGTTTTGTAGAGAACTACAGGAAAAAACATTCTAAATGCACAATATGTATCAGTGGATGATATAAAAAAATAATGAATATCCACATGTGGATATTGCCAGCGGAATCAACTTGAGCTTTAAGGCCACAAAATATTTAAATTTAAACATTGATGATTTGATAAGCTTAAACTTATATGAGTAAAATGCACAGGCTTTATCTTGAGACACTCTCCCTGAATGCGACAGTGGTTGTTCTTTATCTACCAATCTCATAGCTTCGACTCAAAAAGTTGCTTTCAAAGCAGTTCCAATGGAGGCGTACCGCATAGCCCTTATACATGCAAGGAACATTCAACTTTGCACATGATTCAAAATTGCTATAGTAGTGGACACCAGGCATGTACTCCGTAACTGAGTATATCGCCATATTTTCCCAAGTAAATTTTTCTATTTCGGTGTTACAATGAGAATTTTGTGCAACTGTTTTCGGCAAAAACAGTGTTTCAATGAGTTCCATTGTAACATTGTTTTTGGTAACTTTTCATCTCTAAGTTGGCAGTTCGCCAAGACGTCAATGTCAAATCATACGATGTGAAATCAAATTACGTAAAATTTATGTGTTTTCCTTGGTTTTTGGTACACGAAGAACTTAATACATTACAAATCAGCAGTTTACACATCCACCATAAATAAATTTATCTACGAATAAAAAATGACACATTCACGGAATTTAAAGTTTCCAAATGGTCTGTGCACAGAATATGTCTGTGTTGTGTTTAAAGTGACCATATTTAAAATAAGTCAATGACGGACAAGTAAGCGTTATAAAATTTTATTTCCATTTCAAAAACAATAAGTATACTTAAATAGGTACCTACAACTTTACTTTACCTAACTAAACAAACATATATTGACAGTTTATTTTATAAATATTTTTCAGCAGAGTGAACTTTTTTAAGAAAATCACTATCATCTTTTATTTTATTAATAAAATCTTCACAAGATAACTGCATATTACATTTGACAGTAAGTATGCATTTCAGTGTGTCTATTGTTAATTGAGTTTTTTCTTCCGTCCACAATTTATTTATGATCGAGAACACCCGTTCTGTTGAAGCGTTTGTCCCTGGAAAACACAAGCAGAATTGTATAATTTTTTGCAAGTTCATACAAGGCACATCTTCTGAGCAGAAATACGTAAATACTTCAACCCATTTTAAATCAATTGATGTTGAATTTGATTTCCAAGTTGAAATTTTTTCTGGAGTTACATATTCCCTCAAGAATGTGGTTTCGTCAAATAAATTATCTTCTCTAATCTGGTTCGTGGGAAAGTTGCTATTAAGGAACTCATATGTAGATTGTACGTTTTTCCATTCGATGGGTCGAGTGAGAGTTACCCATATGAAATTTTCGGCGATATCAAGATGACCAGACCAGTTATTAAGGTATGTGAGACAATTAACATAGAAGTTTTTAATATGCGATTTAAACCAAATCTCGTTCATTTCTCCACTTTCGTGTAATTGGTTGAATTTGCTCCTCACCATTAAAGGAATAAATCCTTCCGCAATTCTTTCACTCAATTTAATTTTCAAATTCGCTACTTCTTGAAAGGTTTCTATTAAAGTGGTAGTGTTACCCTCAATTTTTTTTACACTTTCTGAAAAAAGTGCAGCTTGATTTTGTAAAAATAGCAACCAAAGTTCTGATGTTGCATTATTAAAAAATGTTTCAATTGCTTTTGGACACTTGTCAATTGATAAAAAGTAGGATTTTAGAGGAATAAACAATTTTAAAATGCGTTCCACCGCTGGAAGTAAAGCAAGCCACCTAGTCTTACTGTATCCTAACAATCTTTTGTATTCTACTTCAGCTTCCATGCAAAATTCCTTTAAACTTTCTGTTTGCACAGTGTATATATAGAAGTGAGAATATATTTTAACAATTATGCTTTCAATATCCATGGGAAGTAAATCGGCAGCGGTTTGGATGGCATTATGCATTATATGAGCTGTGCATCCTACACCAAATAAATTTCGATTTAAGTGTTTTTTTACCCTATTAAAAACATTATTTTCCCCCTTTCTCGAAATTCCACCGAAATTTGTATTTGCATTGTCTGCACAATAAGCTACTAATTTATTTGTTAAGTTGTGGGTCGTTAAAATGTTTATAATTAAGTTTGAAATCATTTCTGATGTTTCCCCAGGAAGTGAAACAAAATCCAAAAGTTTTACAACAACGCCCGTATCCTTCTTAAAATAACGAACTAGTGTCGGGAAAAGCTTTAATCTTTATGATTTGAAGCATCTGAAAAAATGGATACATAATCTAAAGACTCTAAATCATTTGTGAGCTCAGAAGCAGCAAAAGGTGCAATGACTTTCTTTATTATTGCTTCGGTTTTAGTTCTTCGACAAGCAAATTTTTTTTCGAACAAATGTTGGATTATCTTGGTCGTACAATCCATCGATCTAAACGTCTGATTATGAACCACTGTATGGAATGAAAATACTGCCTCAGATAATGCTATTTTTTTTTCACTTGAACCGAACTCCTCCCTTCTGAAATAATTGGTGACTTGGCTTGAAGAAGCAAGGGAAAGCAAAACGTTTTTGTGTTTCTCCGACCCTAAATGCCTTGTTATGTCACGTTTACCTCCATACTCGATAGAAAACACACTCTTACATTTTTCACAATATACTTCGGAATCCAATTTTGATTTTTTTATGAATGGGTATTCTTTTCCTATATCGTCGGAAAATTTGCACATTCTTTTTAGTTTTGGGCCCATATTAATCTACAAATTTATGAAAAATATTTGATAATTGCTTCTATTACTATCGTAACGTTAGTACTTACTTAATTGTTAACCAGAGGAAGAAGACCAATTAAACTAATCTTCGTTTTTTCACTTCAATTGGTTAATTTAGCATAAAAATGAAATCGCACGTGTTTTTGCGCTTGGAAAGCCACACAAGTAATGAACCATGAACGCATCGTACTTGCCGTACCGATACCCCACCGCCCCACCCCGCCCTCTCACCTCTAAAGTATAGTAGTCAAGGTAAACGCGTACGAACCGCCTGCTCGTTAGATTCCGCGAAAAATGAAAGTTGTTCTTTTCCTTTTGTTTTGTGAAGCTATATTATTTTTTCTTTGATCCCTTAAATGCAGGACATTTTGCCGGACATACTATAATGTCGGACGATAAGTTTAAAAAACGGACAATCCGTCCTAATGACGGACGAATGGTCACTTTAGTTGTGTTTATCTGCGCTGCCAACTTAAAATTTGTCAACGTAAATGGTGTTGCCAACTTAAGACATATTAATTCTAAAGTTTCCTGTAGTTTTTCATAATTACTTTTTAATTAAATTAAAACCCCGAAATAGAAAAAATAGTATGAAAAACACGTATTACAATGCTTTATTGTAATACTCCTATCCTGTGGACACTCGTGGCTCCGCTTCGCTACGCCACTCGTGCCACAAGATAGTCGTATTACAATAGGTCGCATTGTAACACTTGTATTTCAATATACTATTTCGTTTTGGTGCCACTTTTTATCCATTTGACTAATGATTCAAAAATGATTGATTGTGTGGCGCAGTGGCGTAATGTGGTACTAAGTGTCCCTGGTTGGAATCCAGGTTCAGGCATCTATATTTGTAAATGTATAGTGGAGGAGCCTCCGCTGAAACCTCGCTCACTTAAAAATATACATAAAAATAAATAAATACTGGGTTATCTAAACCTCTTTTTATGTTGCTATTGCATTTTCTTTAACCGCCATCTTTTTTTAACACATTTTCACCAACCATGGTAAAAGGTGCGATTTTATAAATTTTTCTGTATGTATTATTTTTTTGGTCATGCCGAAGTTTCTTTTGTTATGCGTTGCATTACTTGGTTACTAATTTATTCTATTAGCTACAATGCAAAGTGCAAATACTTAATTTTAATTTGAATTCTCAATTATCGCCGCCGAACGGCCGAACATTAAGTGACTTTTTTTAATTGCAGGATTGCGTACTCTAGATTGAATAAATTAACAAATGCCAGAGATGCGTATTTAAGAGCGCTGGAGTTGGACCCAACAAACGAAATGTATCAGTCTAATCTTAATCTCGTAAAAGAACAACTCGCATCTAACACAGGTAACTGGAGTGGGCTGTAATTTAAGCTGTTGCAACCACATTTTTATTTAAGATTCAGTTCCTAGCGACCGTAACATGGATATCAATCAGTTTATGACGAATCCCAATTTGTTAAATATGGCGTCGGAGATGTTGAATGATCCCGGAATTCGTAATGTGTATGTATGCTATTTCAGAATTTTTGCTATTAGTGTAGGTAGCAGCTAATTTAGCTGTTAACAAACAATAGTTTGCAAATAGGTTTTCATAATATAAACATTTTAATTCAAACTTTGTAGGATGTCGGGATTACTGCAGATGGGTAATGAAGGCGGTAATCCAAATATCGACGCGCTATTATCTATGTAAGTTATTCTTAAAATCGGTCTAAAATGTGGCTATGATGCCTATTTTAGGGGCCAACAATTGGCCGAGCAGATGCAAATTAATAATCCATCATTTGTGGATAATTTACGTAGGCAATTTTCTGGGGATCAAGGTAGTAATGCGTCTGCAAATAATACTGACAGTAACGAAGAGTCTAGTGATAAACCAGCTTCTTCGAAAAAAGAAGATTAACATTTATTATTGTTCCATTTTTATTAAATTTTTGTTATCTGTGTCATGTTGCAAACTTATTTGTTAACGCTGCATTTAAGGAAAGACGTTTTGTGCTACCAGGCACTATTCATTTAGTATATCAATATTGCGGTGGTCATTGTGTCAAATTTGGTGAACCTTTTTGAATTATATTTTGTACATGTTGAGTGCTGTGAAACAAATTCGTATGCAGCATCACAATAGTGTTTGGTCCGATAGTTGGTACCAAATAGACTTTGTGTAAGACTAAGTGCTATATTAAATAAACAATTAAACTTTTACAAGTCAACTGCAAATTTTTCACCAGTTGTTTTATTTTTATTGCCTTCTTTTTTTAAAAGTAATATACAGGGTTGTAAGAAAATAAACCAATACCACAGTATGAATGGAGGCGAACAATCCTGCAGACTGTCTGACAATTAAAAAAAAAATTTACCACGAAAATACATACGGGACCCAAATGGAGCTGCGCTTGAGTTTAAAAAAAATTATGAATTGGGTGGTTCTAGAAGTATTTTGATGTGATTGACTCGCCAACAGATTCCGCGTGTTAGTTGGCGAAGTTTATGCCGTGCGGCGTCGTTCCAATGGTAAATGGGGTGCATGACAAATGGACCTTCCTTTGGGGGGGACTCGTGTAGTAAGTCTTAAGGGTGAGTTTTATTTTTGTTCAATCAGGATGCCTGTAAATTCACTAAATCCCAAAAATCAGTTCTACCACTGAAACGCAAACGAATAAAAATACGTAAATGTTGAGCTGATGTATAAACTCAAAAAAAGGTAATTAGGTAGGTTTTGATTATATGATTCAATTAAAACCCCATCGCCAATGTAATACCATTTGTGTATGTATGTGTCTTACAGGTAAGGCGTCACCCACGTTGTTGAAGTCAACTACCGAAAATGATGAAGATGTAAATATACTTACTTGTGCCAAAGCTATATTACAATTTTATTTTGTGGATTTCTTATTTGTAGAAGTTGATATCAAAAACGATGTCTCTTCAGTATTTAGGGACCACTATTAATAAAAATGGAGTTGGGTTTGACGGTGACGATATACCCCCCATATAATGATTGTAAGTCGGTGGTGGAGTAATTTTTCCCACCATTTTCTCCTAAAGTTAAGTGTAGGTAAATTTTTATAATTGTTTTTACAATGGAGAATAAAATTGATTTGATTTGATTTGATTTGATATCGGTGGACCTGTTTCTAAAAATCTACTTTGCAGGATGTATTTGGGACATATTTCGGAGATTCCAAATGAAATACTTCCGTCAATCAGATTAGTTCTGTTCCTGGACACACTTTGGAGTAGGATTTTCATTTTTTCATGCAAGTCGCAGATAACTAAGTGGTCAGGAGTACAGTGGTTACGTGAACTGCGCTGGTGTTACGAGGCAGAAGGCGTGTGGGTTACCCACATATATGTGTTGCTTCGTTTCACAGTAGATGGATGTTACTAAAGGTAGGTGTGTAGAGAAAAGTACGCACAACAGATTTTTCATATTTTATTTCATTTAAAAATTTCAATTCATTAACGAAATTACTAAGTGGTTATTTATATTTAAAGAAATTAAGTTGGTATTTATGAAGTTTTTTTTTACATATATTGGGTAATTAAAATATTTATAATTTGATGTCGGCACAAAGAACTCCACAACTACCTAGTCGAAAAAATATATTTGTATATATATTTATATCAATTGGACTCAGTCCTGCTTTCTGTCATGTATATGTGATTGACGTTTGTCCAATTGTCGATTGAAATACTCGTCGTGTTGTTAGTGTCAGGTCGTTATCGGTGCACTACGAGTTTAGCAATCAACAATCGATGATTAATGTTGAGTTATATGTTATATGTACAAGAAAATAATCACATTCGGCACAGTAGGAGCAGCAGCAATATGTGAATGCGTGCGAGGCCCTACATACGCAACGCCTTGAGATGGTTCATTCCTGTTAGACTGTTGCTTACCAATCCGATCCTCTAGTTGCTAATCCATCATTCTGACAATTAATAGATATGCGGGGCTTGAGGCATAGCATATTCGTTGTGTCATATGTCATCTATCACGAAACAAAAGGCTGCCTTTGATCTCCCACCATTCAGTGCCGCATTAATTGTTCTGGGAGTCAAATCCTTGTACGATAATAACTGATCACACTGTATATATAAATATTAACAATTTTTTAAATATCACTTAATGCACGTGCTAAATTAGCATATTGTGGAGACATATTCAAAAACACGTAGATAGATAAGGAATATCGAATTCTAAGTTTATGTCAAAAAGTAAAACAACCTGCTTGGTTGTCTTAGGGTCTCGCCCGATATGACTTGTATAATAATTGTTATAATCACTATTAACTAATGATATGTAGTATCCCAAAAAATATTGGGGCCGTTGATATGTATCTTGTAAGTCTGATTGTTACTGACCATAATTTGTTTTGATGATCCGCTGAGACAGCTGCAGATCATACATGGCCAAGGGACGAAAAGGGGACGGATTCTACGAACTCTGCTGCTGTAATGAAAGGGCATTTAGTAGGGAAGATAAGAATAAAATCCCTTAATTAGAGGTGCATGTGGTTGGGGATGAGCGAAAAATACAGCAGCAGGGTCCGATATACTTCAGTCCAAGAAACCGGTGTTAACTAATTTTTCCAGAAAAAATTTTACATCCCCCAGTTCTGAATCTTTTATCCCCAAAGACTTGAGCATCCCCAAGTCTCCATTCTCCACTGCCATAAAAACTGATCTTAAATGTTCTAAATCTGATCGCATTAAATGAAGCGCGGCTCCAAAATCTTCTATTGTTTGAGATTCTGAAACGTGGACAGTTAAAACGTTAATAAACAACTATAATACTTGATTACCTGATAATGCAATTGCTACTTTATCTACTCCACCAAGTGGCTTTAAAGCGTCCCGCGCTTTACTACCAAACAATTTTTCGAGATAATTTGGTCCATGACTGGCAAGTAAAGATTTCAAAAAACTTCCAGTTTCCTCTACGGGTGGTCGTTTCGCAGCTGTGCACAGACGAGAGTCTTCGTCGTACCCGTCGGGGCAGTCGGGCGCCCCATCACATAAATACTGAATTGATATGCAATTACCATCACCAGGACACTTAAAGGGTTCATAAGGATGGCACGCATCTCCTGAAAAAAAACAACAAATTTAAGTTTTGAATTGGATTAGTGTATTACTTTTGGTAAGCAAAATGAAATCTCAAGCTCTTTATTGCTGAGAGCTACTCGTGATCGGGAACTCCTTTGTCCTGACTTGTGAAAATTAAACCATCACTCATCATCCCTAATCTTATGTTTGAGTTTTATTTGACTTATTTTTTTTTAATATGTTTGAGTGAGCATTTCAGTAGAAATTAGAAAGACCTTTTTTTTAATTAAAAAAATAACAGAAATGCTTAGGGCTTTTAAGATCCTGGGCCTTCCACTTACCACGGCTCCCAAAATTCAAAACAAAATTGAGATTAGTGAAGGGAACTTACGATCCTGGAGGCACAAGGTAGTAGAAGTCTCGGAAAATCTCAAGATCACTTTGAGGATTGAATTATGAGCCTAGAGCACCCACTGTCGACCCATGAGATGACGGACTCAATAGAAAATGTGTGAATGAAGGAGACGACCCTTTCATTGTTCCAAACCCCTTAAAAAACCACAGACTTTAAACCTCCGAGCTTAAAAATGCTTTAGGGAAATGTAACAAGACTTCCATTGTAAGGAAGCATTGTAAGGAAATCAGCAATATACAGTAACAAGCGCGTTCAGAAATGCATTTTATTTCAGATGTAAATAGAGTAAATTAATTATGCTGCAGTACGTGTGTATATTCAGGATGAGGTAAATGAAGCGAGTCATTGTAATTAAAATAAGAGCATTAAGGAGATAAAGTACGTCTGTTGTAATCACAGAGCGCGTCGTGCAATCTTAAGCCAATCGGCCCATTAGGCGGTCTCTAAAAAAGAAATTAAGCCAAGAGCGAGTCATCGTGTAATCTCGCGGACGAAGAAAACAAAGTTGACAATTTCCACGGCGGAGCACCGTAATTAGAAGCCACGCCCAGAAGTCTGTAGCCGGTCCGTGCATTCCGAATCATATCCAAGTCCCGAAGGCAAACCCATTCTACATCAAAGCAGCGAAGAAAACGCATCTAGAACTGTTGCACAAACACTATACTGGAGGTATTTATGGACGTTTTTGTTTAATCGCGTCGTATTTTTTTTGTATTTAAGTGCTAAACAAATTGAAACCATTTTGTTCAAGCGATTATACAGGGTGTTTATAAAAATACAAGCTCAAGCGCCTGACGGTTATTCATTATACAATGAGTTTGTTTCATTTATAAATAAAGGGATTATTTCGCCTCAACCCCACTACTTATATTTTATTCTATTGCAGCAAAGAGCAACTTAAAAAAAATAACGGTTTCATAATTTAATAAAGATTATTGAGTTATTTTTATTCTTTTTTGTACTAACTATTAAACATTGACTTTTATGTCACAATTTGTTATTATTGAAATTGTGCAAAAAATACTGATAATAAAACGTGGCGTACTTTAAGCTTTTGTTTATGTACCGTGAGTGAATCATGTTTGTCTGTTATACGGTGAGGGTGATAATGCCTTTTACATTATTTTATTAGAGCCACGCCATTTTGATGTTTGTTTTTAATGTAGGTACATGTAATTTACCGTTTTACGAGTTATGTTTTGTCTAAATTGAATCGGAGATGTGTTTTGTAGGTACTTGATTTGATTTATCGTATTTTTCACTTGTATTTATGACGTTTCTTGTACCTATATCATTCTTGTTGATTTATTTACTGCATTTGACTAGATACCTTTTGAAACGTTGGATTTGTGTATTTTTCTCTAATGCATTTTATTGACGTAGTTGATTTATTTCGTGTATTTGTCTGGGTTCTGCCTGTTTTTTTGTTCCTTAAAAGGTTTTCCTGGTATCGCCTTGTTGTGTGCGTAATATATTTTTTTATTCTTGTTTTTGCTTACTCACAAAATTCTGCATTTTATTCAATTACCTCCGTATTATAGCAACACATAAAAGAGCCAACTTAGGTATTACACAATGTAGGAATTAATTCGTGCCATCCAGTCCGAGCCGACTGCTACTCAGATTCAAGTACCGCGAAACGTCCATCGTTTTGACTTGAAAGTTAGATGGGTCTGCTTAATTATTTTTCCCAACTGCCAATTGTAAGTATAGCGTTAGTCACGATTGCAGTGCTGGTTTGGAGGATCCCTAGGGTCAGACAACAGATAGTGCTGGAAGCGTTCTGGAGACGTGAAGCATACCTGAAGTAGACGTAAAGAGATCGCATAGTGAAAGTGATGGAGGCGTGAGGAGATATCGGACGTGTTGTGAAAGAGGCATTAAGGAGACGCACTGGCGGAAGAAAGCCTTCAGGCATGAGGAACGTTCGCAAAAAAACATGAAGGTGATGGAGGCGAGAAGGAGATACTGGGCTTGATAGGCGTATAAAGCATGCATGAGGGAGAAGGAGATGTAAAAAGCACTTGACCTGTTCCGTTGTCCGAAAACGCTTGATTTCGTTCCACAATATCTGAATTCTGAGTGAAGATGAAGAAGCGGTCGAATATCCCTGTGAAAGGTGAATGCTTTAGCTAGACAATAACGTCGGGGTTTTAAACTAATTTTTTTTTAAGGGTAACGTCGAGGGCTGTTAGGGTGCCATATTGTGGAAAAGACAAAAGGAAATACATTTTCCTGGCATTATTGCCTGGATATTAAGTTTACGAACTTATCTCAATTTTGGAAATTGTTCCAACTTAAAAATTTTCCTCAAAAGCGCGAAAAGATAGCTTCCGCTGCGCCACTTGATTTATACAGATAGAAAATGTGCATTATAATTGGTCTAGGTTTATGTTTCTGCCATCAATCACAAATTAATATTATAAATGGCCAAATTTGGCGATTGACAATAGGCAACTTATACTTACTCCGTTCTGTATGTACTGTCCAATCTAAAAGGAGATGTGAATGTGACGCAAAGAATATCTGCGGGTACAGTTGGCGTGGCATGGCGGAGGTGTGGTGATAAAATGTGGTAAATAACGCTTGAAAGAGGCCTGAAGAAGATATAAGGAACGAAAGAGATAAAATGTACCTGATCATAGCCTGAAGGAAGAGTAAGGGAAATTTAAGGAAGTCGTGAACTTTCGAGAGAAGCATGAAGGAGACCTGAAGAAGACGTGAAAAAAGTTTTAAGGAGATATGATAGTATGGGAAAAAAGGAAAAGGAAAATGTCATCGTGTTTTATCCCTCCGACATCCCTGACTACAGGGACGCGGGCTGCTCAGGCTTGCCAGAGCCTCTTCAGCCAGAGAATGGGAATGTAAGGATAGAAAGTTAGGGATGGGAACGGAAGGAACGGAGTTACGGTGCTGAGGGGGAAAGTACTGCTTCGGCATTCGCCTCGTAGATTTCAAGATAATGGTACCATTATGCGAAGCTACGTATATTTGAGGAAAACCCCCTGGCAAAACCCCAGACAGAGCAGTCGGCAGCGGGATTCGAACCCACAACCTCCCGACGCCTCGGCGTGTGGGAAAGTAAAGATGATGGACATAAGAGAGCGTGTACGTGATTTGATGGAAGATTGAGGTAGGTGTGAACTGTGAAGCATGAATGAAGGTGCAAAAGAGATCTAAATCACTTGAGGAGAAGGTATAATCCTTCCTATTACGTTTAGCTCAGACAAATTTAAAATATTTCAAAAGAAGTGAAACGTATATCTGTAAATTTTATTGATATTGTTGTGTAAACGACGTCATGTAGATCGTTATTTCGGTCTAGACACCAAAAGTGACGATGGGATATGACAATATCTCAATTTATTAATTGTACATCTGGAGGATTATTTACGAAATAAGCACAGAGTTAGTTCGTTTCTTTTGAATTTGTATCTCAGTGTTTGTTTTTCCTTTTAGAAATCTGTAATTGCGTAATTCTTATTTAAAATGGATCACTTTTGTAAATTGTTTATTTAGATTTGTGCAATTGTGTAAAACGTGAAATTGCGTGTTAAAATGTAGAGACATCTGGTCGTTTGCGATAAGCAGTTTTTATTAGAGGACATGTAATTAACGTACATGTTTTAACGCTGTAAAGAAATAAGGTGTTTTGATACATTGGGCGTTATTTTTGGCGCAAGTGGCGACCTTCGAGGCTGGCGTTATCAAGTATAATTGTGATTTTTGAAAATCTTGTAGAAGGAGTTTATCTTATGATGGTTGTGGTGTCCCTTTAAATACTGGAGACAGGGATTATTGAAAAAATAACTGAAAGTAACTTAAGATTTTCTTAATTTTTAATTATTGACTGTCCGAGTGCAGGGGAATTATGTCCAAACAGGCTTTGTGTAGGTATTTGCGTAAAAAATCTTTGGAATTGTTGGAAGGTCACCCGAGTCTCTCGGTTTGAGTAATTTTAAATCAATATTGGGATTTTTCTTCTATGCCGGAGCCGGATGTATAAAATTCTAACCATTGCACACAGCAATATTATTTAGAGGTTTATTGTGTAATAGTGTAAAAAACTCCAAAGTCCGTGCCCATTTACGTCTAAGTACCACATAAAGAATATGCAGAGCTGATTATCACTGGATATTAGCTCCTTTAAATTTTAATGCAAACCCCCGTTCCAGCAAATGCATTTGCTTATAAGTATTATAACTTTATTTATACTGATTGCAAATAGTAATAAAACACGGAAGTCAAAGCGACAATATTCAAATTAATTAATATGACAGGCAGATCTTCATTTGTTGTAGCTAGTTATTTTGGTTGCATAAAGTTAGGCGTGCTTCAGAAGACTTTATCATTTAAAAGTAGACATTCCTATAGAAAATCCCTATGTCTACTTCTACATCGCAGGTATATCGTGTTTACGTTATCGAGGATCTCCAATGTCTTCACTCATTTTGTTACAAATAAAAATCAACAAACCTCAGCACAGGGGCGAGATTGAGAGAATATTTAATATAGTGATGGGGAACAATAAATTTGAGGTAGCGATATTGCCTTTGCCGATAAATGTCTCATTTTAGATTAAAATAGTTTCATTCTTGACTATTCCCATACATTGCCACAGTGATCGCGTGCAGATATTTTACCTTTATGACCGTACATAACACTTTCATTGTGTTTTATAACTAAACACACACAAAGCGTCACTATTTACAATTTGTAATTGATGATGTGTTTTTATAATTCCTTGCGTGCAAATTAGTGCAATAACATACCTTTCTTTAAAATTTCTCGTGCCACCAAAGTTACCTCGTCCCTTGTCCCATATCATGCTATTTATTAGAAAGAAAGAAATTGGACCCTTTCAAGAAATTTAATGCGTGACACGACATAGTCAATAAAATCTCCATTAAACGGTACAATAGGGGTGTTTATTGGAAATGGCAGTAAAAAAAAAACAATTTGCAACCCCTGGCTCGCTCTTTTAATGCTACGAGTTTTAAGGCATGAAAATAGTACCAAATGGGTCAAATGAGCAAATAGCACCTTTATTACATGACTTATCTCGAAAATTCAACAAGAAAATGTGATATTACTCTACGATGAGTGGAGGGGAAAACTGTGTAAAACCCACCCTTCAAAAGTAGTAGGTGGGCATTGTAACTCTACACATCTTGGATTACCCCCAAAGCTACAATGGAAATAAGTATTGTTTGGAGCGAACACAGAAAGTACCTCAGTTCCCTTTCGTCTTTCGAGGTAGAGTAGAAGAAAGCTCATAACATAGAGGTGGTAGGCGATCTATGTGTAGGTATTATAATCGTTTTCTCTTTGGCGCAATTTCTGAATACGATAAGTAATATCATCCATTTTCTTCTTGTTCTACCAGCATCGACATTTCTTCATGTGCCATTCATTGTTGCACCCTTTGTCGTCAATATTTGTTGGAAAATAATCGCTTTCCTTGGTTAAAATAAAATATGAAGAATCGCTTGCGATTTTCAGGAGGGGCCAGGAAGGGCAGAAAATATTCAAGACAATGCGTATGGCCCTGTATATAACACAAAATTCCATCAAATTTTCATAGTTAAGTAAGCCTAGCTTTCTTTGTTATGATAGATCAGGCATGTTTCATGTTTCAGCATTTTCAGTGCATGTTATAGAGAAATATTCGATTACTTTTCCTTCGCCTTACTCACATTACCGTTTAGGACCAAAACGAACTGTCAGTATCTCAATACTAAAAAAGTTCGTAATTTTGATAAGAAAAAAAATGGCAAAAATCCGTAAATTTAGATAGTGAGGGGGCGGGGATTTACCCACATATTAAATTGTGGTAACTATCGCTTCCAAAATACCTAGGAAATCTAATTTCTACGGTATGGAAGAAAAGTAATTAAAAAATGAATTAATATTGATACTTGTATTAATTAGAGAAAAAAATAATGTCTTTTAATGCGATGACACTGTAACGTGAGCCCGCTGGCGCATTTTATTTAATTCGATTTTCTTACGTTTTTTTGGATTTTATGTAGACAAGCGATTGGATTTTAGACATGAAGGATATTGGCGAGTTACGCTTGAAACATTTTGGGTTAAATTACCGAGGCATATTTCTTCATATGTACTGTACCGCTTTATGCGAATAGCGATCTAGAGTAGGTTTAAAATTAGATTAGAATGTGTAAACTACGTCACGCTTTAATAAGTATCTAGTGCCAGCTAGGCGGGTCGCGATGGCAGGAGTTAGTGATATCGAAACCGCTGACGTAACACGATTCGTCTCATTGCACACAGGCCGTTTCCGATTTTCTAGCGAACCGGCTTCTAGGTAGGAATGGTAGATTTCGATTGGTTGCAAAACGCAAAGAGAGGCGCCGACTTTGGGCGTAATGAAATGAGTTTCGTTGGTTCATTTTCGGATTTTCTAGCGGTCTTTTTGGTGAAAAGGGGGAAAGGGACGAAGAGTCGAGCGTGAATGTCGTCGCAAAGCAAAAAAAAGTTTTGACCTTCAAATTTAAGGGTTGTTCCTTTATAAACAAAAAAATACTCCGAGCGGGCGTTGATAAAATTTGCGTTGGGCTGTAAACGAAGTTAAATGGGTTTTTAAAAAATGGCGTGATAGTACTGCGAAGAAGAAGAGTAAACCATTTCAATCGCGGAGGGTGTACTTTAATTTGCCCTTGGAGTACCAGTCGAATGTGATGGCTTTGTGTGGACTTCACTTGAAGTACTCGAGGTGCATCTGTTTTATATTTGGGGATATTCACACGTAGACTTGAGCAACGGCAATAAAATTCTTTTTATGGCCGAAAAAACACTAATTTCGGAGAAAAATTCCTTTTTCCTTGTTTGCTACATATACCGAAATACTCACCGCCTTTTTAATATTTGGGGTAATACACTGCATTGTTAAAAATAGACCATGAAATGATCACTTTTACAGTTAACGTTATAATATTCAACCATTTAGTAAATTTTGGATTTTATTGTCGACCAGATTGAGACGTAATTTCCTGTGTGACTGGAATGAATTTAATCCCTTGGGACTAGGAAGGTAAGGCTATTTTATAATTGGGAGGATCGGTGCAATCCATATTTTAAAAATTGCAAAGCAATTAAACTAATTTAATGTAACTACCCGCTGCAACACTTGCCTCTTGACCCAGTGGCGTAGGATGCCTAAGAGCGCAACTTTTACTTTTCGTGAAGAACTATTGTTCCTTAGAAAGCGACATGTTTCAAAATTGATGTGAGATGTGACATCATATCAACCATTTTTTAGTATCTGCAGATCAAAGGAGCTTCAATGATTTTTTAAAACCCACTAGGAAAGTGGAACAAGTAACGAAAAATTAAAAGATGCGCTCTTATAAACGCCTGAAACCATCGGATAACTGTAGTTCTTGGGTGTACGATTAGATTTTTACTTTTGAAATAATGTTAACCTTTCACACAGAATATTATGCCTCCGACTCAAGCTCAAAGTTACAAATCTGTAGTTCAATTACCTCGAGGAAAGCGGACATTTTCTGAACACCTAAAAAATTATCTACTTGTCGCGCTTTTGCTTTAAAACATTTCACTGCAAATACGTATATGCTAAATTTAAAAAAACAAAATCCACGTTAGTTTACAATGTAATAGGTGGTCGCTTTCCCGTCTCAAAAATTACGTTTTGAATTTGTATTTTGTTAAACATGGGAAAATTTACACATATACCGCTACATAGCGAACATGAACAAAAGTATGTCTGGCGAAAACAAGCGATAACCACAACCGTATTAGGGAAAGCAAGCGCGGTTGCAACGCTTTTGTTCCATTTGGTGGCATAAGTGCAGGTTTACTATACCTTTAAAGTACGCTAGTCGAGGTTTTTGCGTTCAGAAAATTGGTCCTGTTTCAGAACTTCTACCGGGCGAGGTTTGCATAGGGAGAAAAGTGAGGTACGTTGAAATTGAATTCTCAGTGAAGTTACGAGCTCGGGCTCGTATCAAATTGGGGAGCGAGCACGTACAAATATTGATGTTGAAAAATAATTGTCGCAGTAGACATTTGTTTGCTGCGTTGTGAGAAATATTGTGCGATCAAAAATGAGTTGCTCTCGAGTCACCTTTGGAACTTTTGTTTACATGGGAAATCATACTTAAATTGAACTTTCAAAGGCGACTCGAAAGCAACTCATTTTTGATCGCCCGTTATCCTCGCGTTTGTGTGAAGATTCGTGGTGCGATTTCAAGAATCAGAACGGGCATTTATTGTGTGAAATGTCTCAGCATAGTAGTAAAAAATTTGCTAAATTTCGAGTACGTCATGGAGAAACATTTAAACAAATTCGGATTTGTGAACAATTGCGATTGCGGATCGCTAACAGTAATAAGCAAGTTGCTTAAAGTTGAGTGACGCCGAGTGGACAGCGTCAGCAATACATAAAATTTTGTATACCAGGGTGGCGCAAGAATTATGATATTTCTAAAAGAAGCGTCATTTTCCCAGAAAAGATAAGGGTATTTTGTTACCAGAAAAAATATTACCCATAAAGTAGTGGCCGGTTATTTTTAGGAATTTGCATAAAGAATTTTGTTCGAAGTAATTTTAATATTCCTAAAGGAATCGACCCGTGAAAACTACTTGCAGGAAACAGATTTGTATTTTATTCATTGATTAGAGTCGAATTCAAACAACGGATTTTGGGTATTTTGTTATTGATTGGAAAATTTCAGTGATACCATTCCTTTGGTTGCATTATAATTTTGTTTAGCATTCAATGGTGTCATGTGCGTATTTATTCGAGTTCAATTAAACCAGAGCATTAGATTTGGAATTTCAGGTTTTAAGAGGAGCCAAACTTCCGCAAGGTGAGGGGCATAAAAACATTCTTATTACTGAGCTAGCCCGCCGTGGGCAAATTAATAATAATAATAATAATAATAGTATTTTATTCCATAGACAAACTAGTTTATGTGGAAGTTGTCAACAAATATCTTAAAATTTTTAAATGACATTGAATATTATATAAGTAAAAAACAAATTACACATTAAATAGCGACAAACAAGTTACATTAACCAGTAAAATATTCACTTATATCATAGTGACATTTGTCAACTAGAAACAAAAATAATTTTTCTTTAAAGATTGATAATTGCCTACAATTACGTATTATGTGAGGTAAATTGTTATAGATCTTAATTCCCAGATTGGAGGGTGAATTGATTCCAATTTTTGTCTTAGTGAAATGTGGTCGAAGATTATCATTATATCATTATAAATGGTCATATTAAAATGTTCACTAGTGTGGTAGAGGTTCAATTTTATCTTATTCAAGTGGGGTTTTAGACGTTTCTAAATGTAACTAAGCCGTTACAACATCCCTTCCAATTAAACTTTTTTATTTCAAATTCATCACCACGTGTAAGATCAAATCGGGAAAGAAGTCATAATCTGTAGAAATCAAGTCAATCCACCTTTCACCTTTCAAATAAAATCACAAAAAAGTAGAAAATCAATTAAAAAAGTCCGTTATCGGGCTTTCGTTACAATTACTAATCTAAATACAACTTAGACATCCCTAACAACCTAATTGTAAGCACATTTGCGCTGGGTAAAGGACGTGATAGGTACTGATTTATTGCAAAATTACTTCTGTTTCGGACTCGTATTATCAAAGTTGTTAGTAACGCTAGTTACATCATTTTCAGAAGCTGTTTTTGGTTCAATATCAAATCAAGCCATTCTATTGTGCATGTCAGGGGTGTGTTTTTTAATTTATTTATTTGCTCGGTACGTGATTCTAGGTTAAAAATTAATATAAAATACATTCTAGGGTTACCGGATCATAGAGCCCTCGGGCCTTGTTAAAAAGTTTTGAAGTGGATGTGGATGTGCTACCATGAAACGCCTCCCTCCACCCTCCTTTCCATAAATCGACGTGTTTTTGCGATTTACAGCTCTGCCATTATGCCAAAATCGTGTCTTTTATTGTTGAAGATTTTTCATGAAAATAAACGTGAGTAATCAAACGAATCTGATATTATCGAAAATTTAATTGTTTATCAGACAAAAATTACCAGGTAATTTCGGATTTATTGTTGGGATATTCCATATTAGCCATGCATTGTTCTCCCTTTTTGTTATAATAGGTAGTAATTGCCCACAGACCGTGTTTTATGCCTGAATTATTGTAAACATCAGAGAAGATAGTTTAATAATTTATAAGAGACGGTATAGCGGAAAAGTAAATATGGTACAAGCTCCCTTGTAGTATTCCAGTGAATAAATCCATGCAAATCAGTTGTAACAAAAAAGCGCATACTTCGATGAAAAATATTCCAAGTATACTTCTCTGCTGTACTCTTTCTTTACCCATATTAGCAAGGCTTAGAAGACTGTATTGTGCACGGTTGCATCAGTTATTCAGATTTGGAATCTTTTGCAGAGAGGAAGGATTTTACCTGTTGCAATATAGCATTTCATATTGTTTACCCATCCTGTCAATGAGGCAATTTAATAAATAAGTAAAACTTTTTATATGTAGTTAGAACGCTTATACAAGCTAAAATGAATAAACATTTACTGTCTGTATGTTATTGATTTTTTAAAACAGTGCAACTTGACAATAGCTACATATTTTTACTTCCGAAGCGAGCGCACGTCAATATGTTTACATTATGTCCCTGCTACATATCCACATGAAGTTATGCACACAACTTTTCCATGCCAACTAAAGCGATTAATTACTGTATCAGGCACATATATCGAGCAATGAAAACAATTGAAAATCAAATCTGTTCAAAAACACTTGTTGAGTAATTGGCAACAGAACTCATTCTGCATCGGTTAATTGCTGATCCCAAGTTCATTTCTGTTCATTACGTTGGTATAGGGAAGTGGAATGGCCACATGGGATGCCTATGCTATTATGCACACCCACGCAAGATTTCGAATTTGAAATTCTATTGCATGCATAAAACAAGAGGATTTCGCATACTATCTTAACATAGTAGGTAATTCGAGACACAATTGATTCCGTTGGGAAAAATAAATCGTAATAGAACGGAGGAATTGGAACGAGTCTATTAACTCTAGGGTCGTATAAAATTAGGTGGAGTTGCTCCTATGTGAAGATGCATGACAAAGGATGTCTCAGCAAAGCACATTATCATTAAACTATTTGCAAGACCGATATGATGATGATGATAAACAACACTATTGATCGCTCATTATATCTACATACAGTGTACGTTAGGTACCTACAGCCTAAGTAATGATGTTTACATAACCAAGATAGATAACTTACCATTTCGTTTAAAATTCAAATGTCCATACAGCCTACTGAGGTCTATCGCCATAACGGCGTGTGGAATAGCCGCGTAGACGGCGACCACCACCGTGGCCAGCAGCAGCGGGTGCGGTGCCAACACCACGCGGACCATTGCTGGCGTCGCTGCACAACTCGTGATGGGAAGCGGTCGTCGACAGTGCTAACAACCACTCTCCCAGGACTATACTATTCGTATAGACTTCATTACGTCACAACGCAGCGTCAGTGCGTCCAAAATGGCTTTGCGCAACCAATTGCTCATCGATCAATATTCACATCCGCCTTTCATTAATTAGATACCTACTATTTGTTTTCTGGGAAATCATTTTGACCTTTTGTGCTGTAACTTTACACGTACTTTATTTGAGTCAAATTCCCGCGTAGGTACACACTCATGTAATATACTGTAAGTGGAGAAACCCTCATAGTAGGAGGACATGGGCGTCAGCAAAAGGTCCCTCGGGCATTTACATACGTCACGCGTGGGATCGCGATACTCTCACTCACACCGCCATATTAGAAATTAGGCACCTACAACCAAGAGAACATTGCACATCAATATGTTGCGTGTTACAACTTGTAATTCCTTACAAAAAAAGATCTTCTACGCCCACTGATTGCTTTACCGTGGATTGCGGGCTTAACAATAATTTAAGCGATGGGACGTCGTTGTCATCTCAATGATACCAGAATGAAGCGTCTCAAGTACTGAAAACCTACGGATACCTATATGCCATTAGAATATAATCAAATCTTGAAATAAGGCTCTATCCATCGTTTTATATGGGTAACGTTCAACAAATTAGAGACAAGCTGACATTTGGCAAAGTACTTTGTTATAAGGGTCTAAACTAAACACCCTCTGAAACCCCAGCGTCGAAGCGTTGAGCCCGTTAGCCTAAAACCACCCTCTAAGTGGGATAAAATCTACCTTTTTTGAAATTTGTCTTAATAACTTTAAACTTTTAAGAAAAAATGTTAAGGGGGAAAAATATGTAGGGAAGAAAATTTCCTATCATATATAAATACGTCAAAATTGTTAGATGTCCAGTGGCGCAAATTTCAGCAACTCATTCAACTACTTATATAAACACTATAAGTGCACTTTCCCAGGGGCGGACTGGCACGGGGGGGGGGGGGTGGCGATTGCCACCTAGCCTGTAGATCATAATGGCCCGTTGGAAATTTATAAGTATGTGCTGTATTTAGTTTCTTGCACTATTAATAAATTATTAACACGTTTCTCTAATTGGGGTTGATGTTAGGTTGTTAAAAAATTCTGTTTTAATTGAATGTTTTACAATGAATTTATCATTTTTTGTCGTAGTATTTTGAAAGTGCTGAAATACAATGATAGGCGACGCAACTCGTGTGGATTGTATATTTTGTTACTTTTAATTATCAGCTGCAATTTAAAAAAAAACTGTATGGTAATTGATTTTCGAGAAAGGAGTACTTTAAAATGTTTTTGTGGTGCACCTCAGAGCTACCCCCCCGGCACCTTCATTACTACACTAATACTTTAATGGCCCGTAAGTACCCAGTCCGCCCCTGTGTATAACCTTCCTTTTTTACCAAAATTCGACTACACCAAAATTTCTCGGGAAAACACTTTTTCTTATTAATTTGGGTGCGTAGAATCCAAATCAATTCGTACTTTTTCGATCAGACTTCTCAATCAAAAGTTATAGACTAGAAACCAATTTCGAAAAAAAATTCGAAGGGCTGTAACTTTAGAACTAGTAGCCCAATCTTGGAACTGTTTGAAATTATGGATTCTACAGGCCACATTCTATAAGAAAATTTTTTTTCCGGGTCGATCTGAGACAATTTTTTTTTCGGGGCTCAAAAAAAGGCAGTGTATAACCAGGGGCGCACTGGCCCGGGGGGGCGGGTGGCGATTGCCACCTGGCCTGTAGATCATAATGGCCCGTTGGAAATTTATAAGTATGTGCTGTATTTAGTTTCTTGCACTATTAATAAATTATTAACACGTTTCTCTAATTGGAGTTGATGTTAGGTTGTTAAAAAATTCTGTTTTAATTGAAGTGTTTTACAATGAATTTATCATTTTTTGTCGTAGCATGAAAGTGCTGAAATACAATGATAGGCGACGCACCTCGTGTGGATTGTATATTTTGTTACTTTTAATTATCAGGTGCAATTGAAAAAAAAAACGGTATGGTAATTTATTTTCGAGAAAGGAGTACTTTAATATGTTTTTGTGGTGCACCTCAGAGAAAATGAGTACTTTTGTGCATTGACAAATTTTAAATATGACGGAATGCGTTCTTTTGCACTCGCGCCGCATTTGGTTTAACATTATTAAAGCAATAAACCCAAGTTCAACATTCTTATCAATTTAAGTACCTCCATAAAAATTAAAGAAAAAGCGAGCTAAAAGAGCACCTAGACTAGATGAGCACAGTGAAATATGGTTACCGGAAACGTCGCACGCGTCTATCGTATGTTACTACATCTAACGGCGCAGGTGCTTCCTGTTGCATCAACGTAAGACGTCGAATGTTTCTTATTAGCAATTCAAGAAAATCTTAACTGTGCTACAACTACCACTACTAATAATAGAAAATATCAGACATCACGACGTACACGAACTACACTCGTTTCTTTTTCAACACCAATCAATGATGAAACTACCTACACCTTTGATTGCTTTACTGTTTCCTTGTTTTTTCTATTTCCCCAATTCCATAGTAATTAGATTAGTCTTTCGAAGTTGTGTGTTTATTTAACTCTAATTCATAATCGCCGATGAAGTAAGCGCTTTCAACCCTACTTCATTCCGCTAGTGTGGTGAAAACAATTGTCTGCGTTTTACAGAAAAGATTAACATTGATTATAGGTATGAAGGTAAGGTACCTGTCACATTTACTTAATTAAATACCATCAACTTCGGATTAGGATTTTAAGCGTATTAGGGGACGTGGTAATTTCAATAAAAACTCGTATTAGTTTTAATTTGGTGAGAAAGTATACATGCGGTCACCTGCACTAAAATGTACAGTTTTTCTACACTCATAATACTGAAAAACTTCTTTCCTTTTGAACCTATAGTCCTACTTTTTAATAATAATAATAATTATAAATCATCTTATTATTAATTCATGTAGGCGATTTTTATATCGCAACTTCGGAAGGAGTCTAAAATCTGACAAAGGAACCTTACTTGGTTTTACCTCTTTTAATTGAAAACTACTGCTTACAAGTTACAAGCACGTTTAATTTTTAAGCTTCAAGGGAAAATAGATAATATATCGTTTGGGTTGCGTAAGAAGTAATAGGAGGTACCTTTTGAATTGTATGCAGGCTAATTCTTCGTATCGAGAAATATTTCCTTCAATTACAGTAAATTAAATCCTTCGGTGATTAAGAACAATCAAGTCAAAGGACGTTGAGGCGGTTTTCGACATAAACGAATTAATATTAATTAATTGCGGTATTAAAAGGATAAAATAACCGTGCAAATATCGCGATACTCTCCGAAACAGCGCGCAGATTTATGAAAGCTCATCGACATCGCATGTCCATTCAATCTTTGACCTGATCGAATGCTGAGACTACTGAAGCGTAAATATAAAAACATTTAATCTATGCATCCAGTTGTCAACCTCCATTTTCTGTAAAGAACCGCACATACCAAAAAACGCTGACCTCGCCCTAGGGGAATTTTCCACTACACAGGAATCTCGACGCAATTTCCCAATAATACGAACTAAAAAGATATTGTGATATTTTGTTATCATTAAAAAAACTATAAATTATTACGGTAAATAACAAAGAAAAGTTATAGACTAAAAACCAATTTCGAAAAAAAATTCAAAGGGCTGTAACTTTTGAACTAGTAGCCCAATCTTAGAACTGTTTGAAATTATGGATTCTACAGGCCACATTCTATAAGAAAAATTTTTTCCGGGTCGATCTGAGACAATTTTTTTTTCGGGGCTCAAAAAAAGGCAGTGTATAACCTTCCTTTTTTACCAAAAATCGACTGCACCAAAATTTCTCGGGAAAACACTTTTTCTTATTAATTTTGGTGCGTAGAATCCAAAACAATTCGTACTTTTTCGATCAGACTTCTCAATCAAAAGTTATAGACTAGAAACCAATTTCGAAAAAAATTCAAAGGGCTGTAACTTTTGAACTAGTAGCCCAATCTTGGAACTGTTTGAAATTATGGATTCTACAGGCCACATTCTATAAGAAAATTTTTTTGCGGGTCGATCTGAGACAATTTTTTTTTCGGGGCTCAAAAAAAGGCAGTGTATAACCTTCCTTTTTTACCAAAAATCGACTACACCAAAATTTCGCGGGAAAACACTTTTTCTTATTAATTTGGGTGCGTAGAATCCAAATCAATTCGTACTTTTTCGATCAGACTTCTCAATCAAAAGTTATAGACTAGAAACCAATTTCGAAAAAAAATTCAAAGGGCTGTAACTTTTGAACTAGTAGCCCAATCTTGGAACTGTTTGAAATTATGGATTCTACAGGCCACATTCTATAAGAAAAAATGTTTTCCGGGTCGATCTGAGATAATTTTTTTTCGGGCCTCAAAAAAAGGTAGTGTATAACCTTCATTTTTTGCTAAAAATCTACTGCACTAAATTTCCCGGGAAAACACTTTTTCTTATTAATTTTGGTGCGTAGAATCCAAAACAATTCGTACTTTTTAGATCAGACTTCTCAATAAATAGTTATATACACGGTGTCCATTTTTCGAGGGCCACTATGGGGATCTCACTTATCTTAAGAGATAGAAAGTTGGTTAAATGGGGGCAAAGTTGCCAATTTTCGTGCTGAATAAGAATCTGAAAAGAAATTTGAAATATCTTCAATAGTTTTGAAGATATCGCAAAAAACGAAAATTTCTGATTTTCGTTTTTAATTTTTTTATGATAAACTAATCGTAGTAGACATTTCTAATTAACACATTATTCGGACACTTTTTAATGGAGGTTTCAAATATGGCATCCTGTTTTTAATAACTTTCAAGATGACGGAGAAACACGTGGCAACTTTAGTTTTTCTTATGGGCGCCATTTTGAATTTTCACATTTTGGGATTACGTTTTTTTTTCTCTTTACAACGATATATCACACATGGTGGTTCAGTATCACAAAAGTTTCGAAAGAAAATTCGTCGATCTCAGACAATTTTTTTTTCCGGCCTCAAAAAAAGGCAGTACTTTTAAGTTATTTAAATATTTGAGAACAATTTAGAGATGTTTAGGGAAAGTTTCCATTGTCACAATATCAAATATAAAAATCCGATACATCTGAATACCGAACTCGATAGTCTACGTAACTTAAAAACAATAGGGACCTTTCTTATATCCTTTAGACCATGTGTACCAGTTTTTAAAGCGATCGCAGGTTTCTAAACAAACTATCATGCACACGGACAAACGGATGGTCAAAAATGGATCTGTTCCAAAATCGCTAGGATTAATTTCAGAAGGGCGTACGTATCATGTGCACGACGCGAAGTTTTGAAAACTGGTACACGTATTCTTAAGGATATAACTGGTATAAGAAAGGTCCTGGTAGGTACCTTCTATATAATAATATAATAATAATAATACGCTTTTACTACCCTTAAATTTGTATATAAAAATATAAAAAAGCTAACCCTATACAAAGCATAACTTGATTTTTTAAGTAATATTAGGACTTTTATCTAGTATACTATTTTAAATTTTTAATGTGTTTGAGTGACAAGCATTCGAATGCTTTTCAAAGTATTAGAATACTTTTGAAAGTATTTGAATACTTTTCAATGTATCTGTATATAGTATTCGCTTGTGCTGGACGTAAAAGTATTTGGAAAAAAACCCTTTTCCCATGTTAATTGTTAATATACAGACGTTAGTGTTCACTGCTCAGTATACTGTACAGTACCAAAATATTGCGATTTTTATTAAATGTTAGGGACTCGTTTTCTCTATTTATAGCACCATCATAAATCTGAAAAAAGAATCACTAATGGTTAAAATTATTTTTCGAAAATTTAAATTTCTGTTTTTGGGCCATAACTTGGGCATTTTTTGAAGAGCTTCAAGTAACTTTAAAAGGGAACATTAATTAGCATAACATTCTGCATAACTTTGCCGATTTAAGCGACTCTCAACCAAAATGGGGCAAGTATATTTGGAGCACGAAGATCTGAGTAAGAACATAGACAATGAAACACCGGTCGAGGTAGTTTCAATTTACGTCGACTTGGTATGCATCAATTCTGATGAGGTTGAAGTAGCGAAAAAAGCGAGGAAAACGAGGAAGTAAATAGAAGTGAAGTTAATAGAGCTTTGTGACCGATTAGTTTTTGTTCACATTCGAGATGCGAAAACACTGGCGGAAAATTTTTTGTAGTAAATTAGAGGAAAAAGGAATTAAATCGATATTTCGAAGCCAAACACACGTTAAATTTTCTTGGTCCTAGCGTAGAGAGGAAATTTTGGAAAACTGAATTTTCCCTCGCTCCAGATAGTGAGTAGCAATATAACATCAAATACAAATAGTAAACTGATTCTTGCTAGTTACCACGGCAACACGGGAATGGGAAACTAGAAGCTGCCACAGGACCAGGAAGTATCTCAAGGGTGTTTAATGAGGTTTCCACCTGAATCCTTTTGCGTAGGTAGTAAAGAAAATGCTTATCGATGAGGAACTCATCCTTCCATTTGGAAAACGTGACGTTAGTATAATGGCCCACACAGAAACCGATAATAACCTCTTCGTAATGAAGATTCTGAAACGACGTAAGATTACTACCTGCCAAAACGGCGTAAAGATTGTTCCAAAAGGGCACAACCATGTTGCTTTGCGGGACTAATGATTTATATTTCAAACATATTGCTTGAGCAAAGGAACTTTTGTAATATGATAGAGAGGTGCGCGAGGGATTGAGCTTTGCGTAGCATTATCAAACGGAATATTGTATTTCTATTTTAAGGGATGCAAAAAAGAAACCCAATTCCTGTTTTTACAAAGAATAGCAAACTAATTTGAAGTAAGGATACGTTTACACGCTGCGGGGCGTGTCAGGACAAACGTTTCGTCTGTGAACCAACAACTGCAGTAGAAATAGACTTGGCTTTGGTTAAGACTTATTAATGTTAAGAACTGCTACCTACACGGATACACAGAAGCGACAGTCTTGAATTTGATTTTTCCCGGCGTCGTCGTTGTCTTTATTTGTCGCATCGCGTATATTTTATTATTGAAAGTGCGGTAATAGAATAATGTTCGTACAACTTATTAGGTTATTCTTATAATTTCTGTGGTAAAAATAGTTTGTCTGGCGTTGCGATTTGTGCTAAACTTAAAATAGAAGTTGAATGTTGTGTTAAGTTATAAACACCAATACGAATTTTTTGTGTGCAAGTCTTGTCTGGACTCAGTTTAATTAGATCATAATCGTAATTGGTAAGTAATGGTTTGCCATGGTTGAAATTATTCCACTAATGAGCTCTGTACCAATCTTCTGAAAGCGTCTTGTGGTACCGCGCAAATTTTCGAAAGCTTAGACATGCGCCAGATCAATAAAACGCGCTTGTAAATATTTAAAAATTGAGGGAATTACGGCAATTAAATAGATATTTTTATAGTTGAGTACTGTTTCAAGGAGTAGTTTAGTTACAAGGTAGCAAAGTGAGAAGTCCATTGTTCGAATACTAAACAGGCATTTGTGGACTGCATGTTGATAAGGTTTAAGTCTGAATTGCCTATTAAATATGATATCCGGTGACACCAAAGAAAGTTAACTCAAGGACCGTCTTAAGAAAATTTAACGACCGCAACACTTAATTTTAACTTTTGTCCCAAGTATATAAAAATTTACGAATGCTTTTGTGTCGGGTATAAATCTCAGTCGTGTTTACTCAAAAAATACAAACGTTTGAGGCCATAAAATAACACCCTTTAGTCGGGATTCGTATTTCACGTTCTTAGGATTTACAAACCATATAAAAGTCAATATTCAGGGGACCGTTTAATTTAATTTACCGTCTAGTAACGCCCTCGGAATTTATATATTTAATAATAACAGTGAAGAGAAATGAATTTTGAATGAGCCCACATACGAAGGAATCTCTTTAGGGCACTGTAAATATTGAGGTGAACTGAATGTATATTAAATGCTCCATACTCGTTTAATTGAGTTTAAGTAAGGCAGACTACTTGAAAAAGCAAACACATGCCCTCTGTCTATACCGGGTGGCTGGTTTTTTAAGTGAGCGTGAGCGAGCACATAAACCGTACAAAATCATTCATGAATTTTAAATTCAATACAAGAATTGTTCAAGTGAAAAGCACTTTGTGATTGGAATATATTCAGTTTTACTGAAGAAATTGTTTCTTTTTTAACTACGCCCCTTTGTAATTTCGATAAATTAATATTTTACATTACAGAAAGTTGTTAAAGTTATAGACGACATTGGGAAACTGCGACAACACCAGCAGCCGTAATAAGAATATGAAATTTTCCGATTTTAGACGACTGTGGCCATAGAAACCGCAGTAAATATACATTTTTCTGTTATATTCTACTTAAATGAAATCGAGAATGAAATCGTGGAATGACGTCTTCACTTATTTAAAAGAACGCAATATTCAAACGTCCAATAAAAAACTTAATAACTTGAATAACTCCAATACCCGTCAAAACGGAAAATGCGTAGGCGTCTCTTCTCCAATTTTCTCTAAAAACTTTCTTTTATAACCAACGTGTTATCTCAAATCACTCCCACTTTCCTAAAGACACACCATTTTTGTCGCACTTTATAAAACACTTATCACATAAACAAAACCTTTAACACGTCTGTCCATTTTAATAATAATAACCAACTAATAAACTCTAAAGATAAGGAAATTGCACACAAAGAAAAACACCTGGAAATTATCACATTAAAATGTCAATAATTCCACATATCTAATAATTAAATTAAGAAAAACGAACCATCCGTAGCATAAACAGTCTCTTATAAAAGTAAAAAATTACGCAAAACTATAATTATGAGTGGTATTATAGCAATACAAACAAATTAAGTAAACGGTTGTTCAGAACTATAGGTAATCTACAACCACGTCTTAGAGTTGCAGATGCAGACATTGATGAACCATATTGCCCATTTGCAGCGGTTCTCAACCTTTTAAATATTGCGACGGCAGCAGAAACTTTTAAAACGTCGCACACAGAAGGGGGACGACCACTCAAAATTGTACACCGCATATCCGTACCATTTCCAGATTTCCAAATTCGTATAGGTAACATTTCCAATTTTCGACATTTTCCATTACATCCCGGGTGTTTTTCATATTTTAAGACATTAACATATTGTAACAAGAATTTAATTACGTGATGTATTTCGGTACATTTAATTATCAATGCATCTATAATAGTTCTTAAATGGATTGATTTGTAACAGTTAACTATTATTTATCACTCACTTGTACACAAATTTACAACATTTATGACAACAGCGAAATTCACTAATAATTATTTCGTCAACGATATTGGAACTGCCTTTAAATACATTTTAATTTACTTATACAGGGGGATTCACGTTGCCCATTCGTTAGATGTTTCTAAACTTGCAGTTGGTTCACAGCCAGTGACGTAACTAGGTATTTTTCGAAGCGGTGCCGGATCTGGTTTTGGCGCCCTACCGCATTTGCGCGCCTTATCATTGAGCTCTAATTAATACAACACTGTACATTTTTGAGAGAAACTTACACGAAATTTTAAAAGCACTGCACTACTTAAATTTTAGAAAAATGCTTTGAATAACGAAGTCTTTCACTCAATGAAGAATAAAAATACATTTATAATGTTCTCAATTCTCGCGTCAAATTTAGCTATGACATAGGGTACAAGTTGTAGAAATGATTGCGTCTTAGAATAAGGGTGCAAATGCTGGTCACACTAATACAGACTATTGTATATATCACAAATAAAGTATTATTATTAGCTTAGATCTGCAGCCTTTTCCTACCGCTGTAACTTTGTTCTACAAGGGCCATCCAGAAAGTAACAGACGTTTTGAAATAAAAAATTAAGACAGTGTAAGAAACAACTTTTATTATATAAGTACGTTTGGAAGCTACACTCTTAGGCTATTTTTCAACATAGTCGCCATTCATATTGAGGCGCTTATCATAGCGTGGTACAAGTGTTTTGATTCAAACTTTGTATACCTCCGACGTCTGTGGGGGCGTCAGAAGTGGGTACCGACAAAGGGAATGTGGCAGCCCCCTGACAAGATCTTATTGATTGTGGAGTCAAAACTGGCTAATAAAAGTACTGATCTGCCACACAAAATTGCGCTAAAATCCCTTGGATGTTCCGTTCATCTTAAAGGACCGTAAATTTAGTTTTAATTATATTTCACTGCACCCTGTATTCGTCTTTAGCAAACTATTAGAATTTAACCGCCGTTCTTGTCTTTTATGACTGGCCTATACGGTACACCGCGATGCCCATCCCGACTTAGTGCCCTCGGTGCTTCAGCGCCTCCATTCAGAGCGCGGTGCCGCGGCACCTTTGGCACCTACCTAGTTACGCCACTGTTCACAGCCATAAACGACCATTGAAATTCAAAATTGAAATAAAATAATTTTAAGATGGCACCGCTTCCGTAAATACAAGAAGTTGATGCCATCTTGTTTTTTTAAGTAGAAACCATTTTCTGTTTTTTTTTAATATTTGCGACGAACGTTTATAGAGAGTAACTACTTGCTTGTGGGCATGCGCATTTCTCGTGTAGATATTGTTGTTTTGAGTGCTTCTGAAAAAAATTGAGAAGACAATTTTAAATCTACAAATAACCTAATGTCCAACTCCGCTGAATTGCGTACGTGATTGTGACCAAAGAATCAAACCTGAGCCACCCGGGTGCAACCGGGGGATCTTGCCCACTGGACCATTGCATCCGAGATTGCGTTAAATCGTAACTGAACATTTCTCTCTCCTCGGGGGCGAAGGGGCATCTAAAAAACTCATGCTCACGGAGGAAGCAGTTACTCTCTGTAAGTGCTTGTGATTTGCGTACGTACTGTCAGTGTAACAATTTTTTTGAGCGACGTCTGAAAGTCTGAGAAAGTGTCAAGGGTTGCTACCATTTTCTTCTTTTAAAATGCCATAACTAAAAAACTACCGGACATAGGCGTATAGAATGTTAATAAAAGTGGCTCTAAAATGCAAATCTAAAAGTAGTTATACCTACTATAAATGGCATAATTTCAATTTGATACTATAGATCAGATTGTATTATATCTGGAAAGGAAAAATCAGACTCTATACAGTAACAAATAAGAGAACTTAATTCCGGTGAATTGTTTCAATATAATAAACATGAATTTACTTCATATGTTTTACCGCGTCTTAAATGTTTTCCATCCCTCCGACCGCAAAGTTCAAATTACCGGGACGACCGAAGCTGGGATTGCCCAATGCCCATAGCCGAGTTTAGATCGCCGGGGTAACCGAAGCCGGGAAGTAAATGGTTACCGGGAAATCGGTGCCGGGGTGGTCATCGCCGGGATGACCGTGGCCGTTGCCTCATCGGTGCCTTCTTCTTTTTTACTGACCCGTTGCTTGTGGCACAAACTGCACATTTTCTTGCACCATTCCTTCACATCTTGTTTGTAATTTACCCAGTAGAATCGATCCCGCACCTTAAGCCGATTCAGCTGTTCATATGCATATTTATTGCTCTATCGTAATTGAGTGAAGTATGTAAGGTCTAAAGCAGGCGGGTTTGTGCTAAAGTTACAAAGGTAACCGTTTAGTTGCTTAAAAGTTATAATTTTGTTAGAGAAACGTTAAAATGTTTCGAACAAAACCTGAATATAGTGGTATTATGGCCTTATTTTGAGTTATTTTGAACGAGTAATGACGTATTTATTTCGTTAGTTTCAGGAAAGGTATCTTTTCGAATTTGTCAATGTGGCAATGCGCTATAGTTTCCTTGTTCATTTCTTTGGGCTAAACTTTATTTGTTTTAAATCTTCTTTTGGCAATGTCGCCCAATGTGTGACCACCTCTAATGCCCTTTGAATATGAAAATTTATAATTAAAGAACATTTTTTAGGCATAATTGGAGAACGGTCACCTCTAAGATGGGAATTGTGCTTTTGATTACCGTCTTTAGATGATATTGTTGTTTGAAGACTAACACAAGCACCTTGAAACTAGACGTTTTTAGGCATATTTACAAATGCCTCAAGAGCCTCTTTTAA
Organism: Photinus pyralis; assembly: GCF_008802855.1. Classification (NCBI taxonomy): domain Eukaryota; kingdom Metazoa; phylum Arthropoda; class Insecta; order Coleoptera; family Lampyridae; genus Photinus; species Photinus pyralis. The sequence continues at coordinate 16,906,724 of NW_022170509.1, forward strand.
AGATATTGGTGTTGTTCTTAACACATACTTAATGATTTTGTTAATTCGTCAACAAAGGTGAAGCCAAAGAAGGCAAATACAATTAAAGAGCGCGAGTCCCACATTAAGTATATTACGCACTAAATGCTCTTAATTTTCATCATTAATTATATGATGTACATACGACGCAAATTAATTTTGAGCACATAAAAATCGGACAGAAATTAAATTATATTTAGTCACAGAAGCATGTGCGTTGTAAAAAATTAATCATCTTCGTAATAATTTAAAACTGTTGTCAGTCTGTTGCATAACAAGCCTACCTGGTCGTTTGAGGTTTACATACGTTACAAAACTTGCCACTTGGGGGTTTTTAAGATAACAATTATGCAAATTACTGTAAAACCTCCAAGGTTATTCTGTATAAACGGTAAAGTTCCATTAATCGTTATCATAAACTTTACGAGCAATTTATTCTTAGTCGTGAATTAAAGACGCAACGAGTACCTAAACATATTTATAGTAACTGATGTTAGCATTTAAAAATTGTGTTGGGTGACAATTTGATCAGATTTTAAAACCCCCGCTGGGGTTTGGGACAGAATCATAAATCGCCCTTCACTAAAATTCTGTAAAACTTCTCACAGTTATCGTGAAAGTGTCCTGTTTTATTTAAAATTTTTTAAGACGACGCGTTTAAATTATGCCAGGTGAGTGTTACAGTATCTACACTTGGAATGGGGTTCGATGGTATTAAATAAAGCTTGTAGGGTGCACGTTGTATTTATAGGCCGAAGTGTGCATATAACTTAAAAAGTCTGGAAAGTTGTCAGTAACTTCAAAACTTTCAATGCTGGGGGTCCTTTCTCTTAGTACCCAAAGTACTCTTTGTATCCTTGTGTACAGCGAAATAAAATAAGTTCTCATAAAAGTGAATCACATAGAGTGTATTCGGGTAGATATTCGTCATCCGCCATCGGGTGAGTATTACTTCCAAGTTCAGCACATATGGCATGCACGTGCGACAAACGGACAAAGTTTCAGTCATCTCCATACTTTTACCTGGTTTTAAAGCTTCCCGACCAGACCGGGTCGAACTTATACTTGAGCCGTTTTCGGTTGCCTACAATAAACCTCCACCAAACCTCCTCTGCCTTTACTTTGGACAATGGAGCACGAGCATCTGACATTACACGGATAATATTTAGGGCACTAGTACGATTTAGTAATATCGTTAGCATCTCGACTCATTCCGCTTGTAAAGTTTCGTTTTATAATATTACACGCGGTGCAGTAACAGAAAGTCCGTTTTTTTGGTATGACGGACAACCTTAATTGAAAAATGGATTAGAGATTTTAATTGTACATGGCACGAGCTTTCCATACAACTTCTGAATAATCAACCCCTAGTACTTGTAATAAAAGTTACATTTGAATTATAGACTCCGCCGTAAAGAAAACTCAGGGTAAGGGAAAACCTTCAGTGAAACATATTCTAATTGCACATGGCACGAGTTATCGATACTGATTTTAAAGCATATCACCCCCTGTTACTTATATAATAAAAATTAGATTTTAATTATAAAAATAAAGGCAGTGGCGGTTTAAACCCTTAGCAGGCCCTAATCACAACGCCATTTTGAGGCCTCTCTTCTAATACAAATTCAATTTTGAAATCATGTGAAATTGATTTTTGATTATGCTATAATAGTTCAGGCTAAATAGCTCTAGAATAATTTATTTAAAAAAAAATTAGTTACCGGGCAAAACCGGGTTTTTCAGGCAGGTGAAATGAATAGAAATTGGGAAAAAATAATTAAAACAGCTGAATTTAGCTTGTTTTGTGATAACAAAGAAGATAATTTTTTGGGCCTGTAAAGTTGAACCGTTTCCAAAATCTCACGATTTCTGAAAAAAACCACCTATTTTTCAAGGGCATGAAAAATCTATTTTTTTCATCGTACTGAGGTGCGCGGGGTAGCAAAATTTTCGTAACGACTTACATTTTAATAATCAAAAATAAAAAATATTATTCCATTAGAAAAATTTTAAGAAAAGCGGCAATAACGGGGGGAACAGTTTTAAGATATACCGTTTTTGACGGTAGGTAAATAGCTTTTTTTTTTGCAAATAAATTAACGTATTAGATCCGCGCTAATAAAAAGTTTTTGAAATCTGTCTTCTCCCTCCTCTTTAATGTTGCTAAAATTTTTCTTTTATTTCCCACTGCCCAACTGCCTTATTTAAAACATCTTTATTATTCTTTTTTCTGCATTTTTACCACAATAAAAGCAATTCGAAGTAAAATCGAATTCTTTTGCTTCCTGAATAATTTGTTTTTGTTCACTAACTTCTTGCCTGTTTTACAGCTGATGGGATTAAGCTGGGCCTGTTGATCGTTAATTTACAGGAATTATGAATAAAATCCTCATAAAGTTTATTCCAGGTTTTACATCTCAAATCATTTGCTTTGGTCAATGGCCGGTAAAAGGTTCTTATTTCAGATTTAGCAAGTTTTCAACAGGTCCAACGCAATTGCATCAGCTATAAAACAGGCAGGAAGAAGAGTCAGTGAACAGAAAGAAATTGTTCAGGAATCAGGAAGCAAGATAATCCGATTTTATTTCGAATTACTATTTATTGCGGTAAAAATGCAGAAAAAAAAATAATAAAGATGTTTTAACTAAAACAGTTGATGAGCATAAGATAACAAAAGAGAATATTTAAGCAAACATTAAAGAAGCAAGAAGACATATTTCGACAAAATCTTTATTAACATCCAACATGTTGATTTATAATGTCAAAAACCGTGTATATCTTAAAACTGTTTTTCCAGTTTTTGGCGATTTTATCGAATTTTTGCGATAGGAATAATATTTTTTTATTTTTGTTTATCAAAATATAAGTCTTCCCGAAAATTTTGCTACCCCGCACACCTCTGTACGATGAAAAAAATAGATTTTTCATCCCCTTGAAAAAGAGGTGGTTTTTTTCAGAAATCGTGAGATCTTGGAAACGGTTCGACTTTACGGGCCCAAAAAAATATCTTCTTTTTTATCATAAAACAGGCTATGTTTCCTCCAAATTTCAAACCCCTACTACTTTTTTTCGAAAAAATAAGGATAAAAAGCGAAAAAAACAGTTTTTCCGGTTTTTCTAGGAAGATTGGAGGTTACCTATGTGAAAATAGTGCAGATACAAAAAACTCGGTTTCGCCCGGTAACTAATTTTTTTGTCAAAAAATATTATATAGCCTGGACTATAACCACATACATAGGTAGTACATTAAATGCATTCAGTGGCGTGTATTTTTCGAAGCGGTGTCGTATCAGATGTTGGCGCCCTACCAGATTTTGGCGCCTTATCAGATACCATTGAGCTCTAATCAATAAAATACTGTATATTTTTGACAGTAGCAGAAAATTTCAAAAGTTATGCAAACTTTACATATCACCTGAACCTGGATTTACTCACCAATTTGCATAAATTTTAGAAGAAGATACAGTTATTTTCAATTCGTACGTCAAATTTAGCTGTGGCATGGGGCCGAAGAAATGATTAAGTTTTAGAATAGGGGTGCAAATGATATTCGATATTTACAATTTTACAAAAGGGTTGCGAATTTCAAATTAAGTTACTTTTAGTTAATCAAATCTATTTTCAATTTGCACCATGTACGGCGTTCGGAAAGCAATTTTTTCTAAAATTACTTTAGAAACAACTACTTTCGTCTCTAAACAGGGTGACGAAAATATGTGATTTTCGTCTCTAGTGAGGAAAGTAAAAAACAATTGCTGCTTTAATCTTAATCATGACATTAAAAATTGAAATATACCCGCATCTAGATTGCTGTGTCAACCTTCATTACTGTATACGGTAATTTTTTAATTTGGATTGTAGTTTTAGAAAAAATTATGTGTAAAGCTTGGGACGAAAGTTTTTTTCAACTCTCGTTCAATTGACACACTCTCGCTACCCTCATGTGTCAAACTTTGAACTCGAGTTGAAAAACTCCATTTTCTTCTCTAGTTGTACAAATAACAATTTCCGACAATCTACGCTTGTACGCTTGTAGAAGATCGCTTGTACAAAGACAATGAGTGTATGTATGTATATTTTGAAAACTAAAAAAGATAGAGTGATGCGGTTTACACTTCTCGTAGTTACTTTTCAAATCTGCGTTAGATCGAAGATGTCCATTTTGATGTGACTGGTGCGAACGTGGCAACAGCGCAAAAGTCTAAAACTGCAATAAAGGCTTTTGCTTTATAACTCACATATTATCAAATAAGCATCAAGAATAAACGCAAAGAAGTCTTTTAGTTAGGCGGCATTTTTTTAATTTTCCAGATACAGCACCAACGTTTGTTTTTTCAAATGGAATGTATAATATTTTTTTGCACCAAGAAACTAATAAAATATTATACATTCTATTTGCAAAAACTTTAGTGCTGTGTCTTAATCACTAAGCAGGCTATGGAAAAGATAAATAAATATACCCCTTTACTACACCCCATTCAGAGCAGATGTGTATAATATGTTTTGAACTACACAGTTTCGATAGAAGTATGTACCAAAGCTAGTCTTCAAGGAAGAAACGAAAAAATTTGACCTGACTGCAGAGATCAGGAAGTGAGCAAATTCCACACATTTCTCTCTCTTTTGGACAGTCTTAGGTTTATTTTATAGTAGGATTCACAGATTCGGCAAGCCCAGAGTCATGGGATCGGATGGAGGATACTAACTGACGTCATATATCATTGAACGAATCTTTTGTAAAAGTATCTCTGCACCAGCATCGTTCTTCCTCAGGATCACTTACTTCTCTCATTCTACCAGTTGTCGTACAGAATGTTTTTCCCGACGTTGCGAAAACAAACAGAGAACATAAATATTGTCGAGGTTCCAGGATCCTGAAGTGCCTGTTGAACCGACGCGACAATATTACTTTCAAACTTGTATCTCTTTCGGCATGCGCCCTGATTTCATTCAACCCCTGTGGAAATCGGTTACAACTTTATCTTCCTCGAAGTGTATTGCAACAAATAAATCAATATCCTGTCGGACTGAGAATGAGAACCCTATTTCTGACCCAAGGAATGGTGGAGAGGAATGGGAGGGAACACCTGCTGGTCGGGGAAACGAAAGGGGGCCGAGATCCCCTAAATTTGCTACAACGTATTCCCGTAAAATGATCGTATTTCATTATATAAATGTGGGAAAGACAAATAAAGTCTTTGATCGTATTCTTTTCGATATCGGGGTCGAAAATTAAAGCACATCTTAAAATTTTCCTTTTTTTTTGCAAAAAATGTTAATTTTTTGGAGGGCTGTATCACGGTAAGTATTGAACCTACAAAACTGGCTCTATTCTCAAATTGTAGCAATTTTAATCTACTGTAAAAACGCATAGAAAATATTTTCTAACAAAACGCATAGTGAAAAAACCAAAAGAAGTGCGAAAATTTCGCAGTTTTTTGAGTACTGCAAAGTTAGTACAGGTCTTTCTTCTAATAGCAATTTCTAGTGACTGATATGACTGGCCTGTAAACGGCTGAAACAAATGCAACCCAAAGGCGATATCTTTGGAGCCCTCCGGGCAAGACGAGGCCCCAAACACGAGCTTATTGTGCCTATGGGGTGAACCGGATCGGATACTTTAATTACATGGCACGAGATATCGATACCGATTCTAAAGCACGATCAACCCCTACTACCTATAATAATTTCATTTACACGCACCGTGGTAACACAAAGTCAGGTTTTTTGGAGTGAGGACAACCTTTGTTGAAAAACGGATTGGGTAATTGTAGATGCCGATTTTAAAGCACAATCAAACCAGGGCCGTAGTGAAAGTATCGAAAATGAGGGGGAGGTAGTGTCAAAAATGCATTCGAAAAGTGCACGGTAGAACTGACTTATTGTAATTGAATTGGCTCTTGTTTGATAGTAAATGCAAGACTGTCACTTTGAAAATTTGGCACGAGAGGAAAAACAACAAAAATTTGAAGCTTTATCAAATTAGCCCCCCTTCCCCCCCAATTTTAATTTGTGCTGATTTGGAAAATCTGTTTTCCTTGATCTGAAACGCAGAGGCTCTCTGGTTTTTTAAGGTACAAAAGTCCACTACTACTTTAACGAGTTGTGATCGATGCATATTGGATTGTGCCGGTCAAAATAGTTTAGTTGTTGTAATTTGTCAAAAAAATCATTCTATATAATAAACACGTTCAATTTGCCTTTATTAATTTAATAATCAAAAGGAGCTTATTTCAATCTTTGCGACATTTTTGAGAAACAGGAAGATTGTAATGAATCTTTTTTATCAAACTATAAAATTAAACTTGAACATTTTAAAAAAAGCTCTGAAACATATTAACATTTTTCTGAAACGTATTTCGAATATCGCTCTAAACTTAAAACCTAAAAAAACGCCAAAATTTGAATTCAGATACAGAAATATTTCAATTAATCTTTTTTATCGGTCTATAAAATTAAACTAGACAATTTTTTGCATGTTTTGAAAACATCTTCCTAAACTTAAAACCTCAAAATTATTTAAGATACAGTAAGATTGTATTTAAAGAATTAAATTTGAAAATTTTTTGTATCTTTTTAAACTGAAAACGTGAACATTTATTTAGGAGACAGAATTTCAAATATACTTTCAAATAGTTTAAAGAAAATTAAACCAAAAGTTCCACCATTCGTCTGTGTTCGCTATTACTGTTAGTTATGATCCCCAGATCCTTTTTTTTTATAGCATTTAATTTTTGTCGTCCGTTCGTCCATGTGTGCTATTTAAAAGTGGCCGATCGTGTTGAAATTTGATGTATGCTTTGGCCGACGCTATTGATTTTCAGGAAACTGGCCCAACAGGAACAAAAGTTATGGGACTGTCAAAATCGTTATCCATACACCAAGAATCGTTGGGAAAAAGATCAAGAGCATTATTTCAATGCCAAGACATTAATTTCATATGGATGGAAATTGCAAAATTAAAATAAATGGTCCTTAAACAAGTGATATTCCGTTGTGTTATAATTGCTTCTAAAATGTAATGGTCTTGGAAGTAATTGTTCTAATCTCACGAGAAAATATAAACAATGGGGCGAAACACAAATTTAGACATAGGCCCCTAATAGCCTTAGGCAAATTACGTAAAATATGTTTACCTATGTCGGATATTTTTTGACCAAATTCTATTTCATTCATTTTTTTTTAAATAGTTACCGATTTATTCTCGTCACTTTGTGGACTAGTGTTATAAATGAGAGCTATGTTTAGATTTCGTGTAGGTTTCTTGGATTTAATTATTTTTAGATTACTACCGACTATTACACAGTATTTTGAACGTGTATTGGAAATGTGTAAAAAATAACTGCGCCGCTCCAATTAAAAAATCGCTACACAGAAGGCGCATTTGCAAATTTACAGTTATTGCATTAAAACTTTAACTGCTTCCGTAGAGAGAATATTATGTCTTCTTTTAATTGTGCAAGTACTAAACAATTGTGATAGCAGGCTGATCAATTGACCGTTTAATGTCCTCAATGACCGTTTTATTAATAAAAACAGAGGGAGTTATATTGTTATTGTACAATGTACACGCTTGGTTCCACATACAGAATCAATAGTTTTTTAATAGTTCTCAGTTCCAAACCAAAAAAAGGCGGATTGCGCGAAATAGCAAGTAGCGTGACGCACGCGGGTTCTGAGACTACTCTAATTCAAAACATTCTATCTAATAATAACTCACTTGAGCTAAATTTTATGATTACTATGTACAAGTATGGCCTCGTTTTAAATCTCCGTGTTGGTAGAATAATTTTAAATGACCACTTTATGTAAGTAACCAAAACACCGTCAAGCCTACGAAACCCGCAAATTACTCCGCAACCACTTGAAACTAGAATGCTATCTGCCAGAAGTGCCAGCATTATCACACCCTGGCTTTCAGTTATAGTAGAATGGTGTGGCCAATTTATCACTTGTCAAAATAACTAGGATGTTATTTACCGCACCATTACAGGTGTTCCACACCTGAAAGTTTACCATGCTAAAAGAAGGGCTTATAGAACTGCTATATCCCTTTTGGTCAAGTCTAGTCTAGGTCAAATTAAAGGTTTCTGACATTTTGGAAGACGTAACATCTTTCATATAGGGATAGGAATGTGAACTTCAGTCAAGGATTGGTATATTGGGCCTACGTTTGAGTTATGCAAAAAAAATCAGATGATGGAGTGGGCCAAATCATTTTTTTCACCTAAGGTACCAAATGTTTCATTTGGAAGCTATCCTTAAAAAAGTCCCCACGATTTTCTTTCCTTCAGTAGGTATCAGCCATCCTAGTTCACATAACATACTGCTAATAACTATGATTCAGTACACCAGAAAGTGTTACTAGAACCTCATTTGGCCATGCTATCTTCTTACATTTCACGACAAATCTTCGCCAGTATGCCATCACAACTCATTTGCTGATTCACAGTTGCGCTTCGAGAAATCAGGTCGGCTGGATTATCCTCTCATGGTTCTAGATGGTTTTGTCGGTCATGGAGTGATATTAGCTAGTTGTTCCCCACGGAATTATTGTCTTTTTCGGGACTACGCTTGATCCATACTAATGAAATTATGGAGTCTGACCTCGAGTCTGACTATGTGACTGTCTAAATGTTTCCCAGGTTGAGGACTTTTTTGTTCCTGTTAACTGCTTGACCGCCAGTACTTCTCCACAGAGGTCTAACCACGGTAGGGTCTTCTTCAATTTGATCGGAGCCACCTTAGATTCGGCTTTTATTTGCACATTTGTACACAGTACCAATGTATATTACGGCGCCGTAGACCCTTTCTGAGGCATCACAGAAGACATGAGGCTCGATGGTTACTTTCCTGTCGTATTGGATCCATCTTGGGATTTCGATCTGCTCTATTTGCGCTAGATCTTCTTGGAAGGCAGTCTCACTCAATAGTTCCTGTATGCACAGTTTAGTGGGTTATATAATCTTGCGATCAGAGATAGGACTCTTCGTTTCTTGCAGTTACTGTTCCACTTTCTAAGTTTGAACTCTCCTCGTTTCAACAACTCGATCAACTGACTGAAGGATCTTTGCAGCTTCTTGGTTGTACGAAAGTCCCGTTTCACGATTGCTGATGCTTCTGGGAATTGCTCAGTTTCGTCTTCGGCTAATGGTCGCAGGGACCTTATTGCTAGGTACGGTGCAGAAGCAGTGCCATAAGTGACTGTGGTTAGTCTTTGCTCCGTGATAGTCTTCTTGTACTTTGATTTGTCTGCACTACGACAACTCTTCTTGTAGTTTTGGACCAGGTAGAATAATTTCTTTCAGGTTTTTTCCTGAACTGGAGATGGCAGAGGCGGCAAACACCGCTTGTAATTTTGTGGTGGAGCTTTTCAATACTGCATGATGGGGAATATAGTATTTCGCATGTGCCTCTCCTGCATTCCGAGGTACCATATGCCCTGGATCTTTATAACTTCCACATGAAGGATTTGCAGCTGGATTTGAAGTATCGATCGTAAGAAAACTTGCTTTCCATTTGTAAAAGGCGGGCGGTTGCCTTTTTTTTGCGTCCCCCAACTCCTCAGCTTCTCCTTTCAAGGCTTACGGTTCCTTTTTGTTGTCTCTTGATACCTTCTCCTGCTTTTTGGTTTTGGACTTCTTCCATTTTCCAAAACTCTCCAGCCCGCTCACGTCCGTGATGGAGACCAAGCGTTGTATGAGCTCCCCTTTTCTCCTGGCGACCTTTGTCTTCCCTGAAACATTCCAACTCACTTCCGTATTTTGCAAGATGCATCCTTCTTGCAGCTTCTTTAGTCCTTGCTTGATCAGACCCAATTATCATGTCGATTGGGCCAGAAACGTTGTAGTGGGAGTGGGGTCAGTGAAGTTGGTGTGGTATACTCGTGCCCAAGTTTTTCAGTCTGGCCTCTGTTGTTGGCGATTGCTTGGTTACCCTTGGTGAGTGCCAATGATTGAAACCTTCCCTCTAGGAAGCTCAAGAACTGCTCGAATGGTGGTACCTTCTTTGGATAAAACAGTTCTGCCCGTGTGTCCTGGATAGGTTTCGTAAGCCGATCCCACCCTCCAGGGGTTGATACCGCTAGTGACGCCATGTTGGCACCCTGGTCATTCGAACATTTGTGCCGCTCTTCCAGTGAAGTGCTACATCTTCAAGTACCCAAAATAGCAAGTATGGAGATGGAGAAGCCCTGATCGCGGAGCAGTTCAACCTCGCCAAAGCCCTGGACAGGTCCTTATCCAACCTGAAGAAAGATGCCGGAGGGATCCGACGAACATCTCCGGAAGCTATAGAGATGAAGTCACCCAAAGAAAAAGGAGTGAGTTAGAAACGCAGTGGGCTACATTCAGCCAACGCCACTCACAGATCATGGCCCTCAAATTCTCCACAATTTCTTATCAAATCCTTCGAGTAGTCCTGCAGTCACATTCACAGTCGTCATTCAACTTCTTCATAGCACTCTCAAGGTCCTCAAGTTCTTTCTTTAAAATTCTCATAAATCAATAGAGACGAATTGTGAAAGGATTTAGGATATCTTCTCTGAACATCACATAGGACCCCCAACTCTATGGGCTGGTAGGCCCATATCCCATGGGCTTGGTGGGTGTAACAAATATTTTTGAAAGGTAGTTGAACCCAAATTGCTATGTGCGTTTTCCTAAATCTAATTTAGTGTCTCATAAGGAGAAAACTTCTCGACCAAATCGCATGTCAAATGAACGCGCTTTCCAAATTTTGCCGCCTCGGGAATTTTCTCAGTAAACCACCCGGTTAGTCTGATAGTCGAGGTAAAAATCAAATGGTGTTATTGTCCCTCGAGCGTGACGTATTACAATGAATGTAAAGTGGAAGCGAAAACCTCCGCAATAAGTCTTTCAGCGTGGAAAACCTCCACAGAATCCCATCTCGATACCTTCAAGAATGCAGGAGTAGTTTGGTAACGGACAAATGCAGCTTTTTTTCTACAAAATACAAGGGCGATAATTTAAAGTTATACCGGAGGTTGAATTACGTAATTGTTCTGAGGAGATACAGAAATACAATTGGTTTGCTTTTACATCTAGCACTTGAAGGAAATGAATGCTACGAATATTAATAAGTGGTTTGTACGTCATATTGCAACGCTGTTTTTATAGTGAGACATGGTTAAACTTGTGAAATGAACAAGATCCTTGAGATTATTCAGTCAGAAATGATGTTAGATGCTTGTCACACTGTTGGAACCAAAGCACAAGATGGTGCATGAGCATGTTCCAATTGAATATAAAGGTAACATTTATTATGTTTGTTATGCAGAAGTAGACCTGCTTTCATTTTCCGGTAGAATGACGATCGCTTCGATTGGTGATTTCCAAAATGTTTCACATCTGTTCATGTGAGTTGGAAAGGAAGGAAACAACATTCTCAGTTTTACGAAAAGGAAATGAATCATGAATATCCGCCAGACTTATTCGCCAAAACTCACTTTGAAAGAATGCACATTGCATTACTGGCTTGATCAATCCCAATTTTGTTGCAATCCCACGTTACCTACGTTCATTACTTTTTTTTTTACAAAACCACCTTTGTGAAATATCCAGCTTTTGATATGTCCTTTTAATGAAATGCTTCCGGCTCCCAATTTTGTGAACAATATGGTATGTTAACGATATTTATCTGGAAAAGCTCCTCGCTACTCGGTATTGAAAGATACTAATTGCACATATCATTTACAGTTGCAGTTATTGGTTGCTAAACTACCTGCTTTTACTCAGTTCGTAACTTTTTTATGAGAACTGCTGAAAAATTTACAAACTTAAGATATTTTTAACACTGGCAAACAAATAGCGTTGTTGATATTCTCCAGAAGCAGTAGCGAAACATTTGTGCAATCTGTATACTGAATGAGAACCGTATTTGGTTAATTAAATTTAAGTAAATTAATGTAACTCAGTTAGTCGACTACATTATTAATTACGTTTATGATGTACAAAACCGAATTCTTTCTTATTTGCAAGTTTACTAAATAGCGGGCATTGAACTTCCGATAATTGTGTTGGCCCATAATTAAATTAACAAGTTCTGATTTTTCCTTAAATTTTATGAGCTAAAAACCACTTTTGTTTAAGACTTTTTTATGCTTTTGTGAACATCTGTAGACGAGAGTCTGAAGAGGAAATAGTTTCGGTTTTAGTAAGGTGATGGGTAGCTTTTTGTTCGGACGTCACGGGGAAGTTCATTCACGATTCTTATTTTTCAGTGCAGATTTTCAACTGTATCGCTGCCTCTAAACAGACTGCCGCATCTACTGTTTACAGTAATTTGACGGAAGTAAACAAAGCTGGGGTTTAACACTAGAGCAAGAGTATATCTAAAAACTTACTCGTTCGCATTTTATAAATGCCTGCATTCACAAATAACTCATGAAAGATCTTTTCATAGCACAGGAGCTTTCACAACCCATTTTCGGCTTCTACCTAAGCTTTTGGTACAGATCAAGCGGATTGACAGATTAGCAAAATTGAATTGTAAGCTTTTCTATCTACAAATATTACGTTCTGCTAACAAAAATGTTTACAAGTGATGCTAGAACCCAGGGATTGACAACCCCGTACGCACGGGGCTGCCTTAGGTGACAACATTTGGGGGCTGCAACTTAACAAAAGTAAACCTATTGATCGTGAGTGATTTTAATATAAATTAATCTGTGCGTAGTTTATGTTTTGCAATGAAAGATTGCCAAAAATGAAAATAATGTTGTTATAAGAATACAAAAATAACGCACTACTATACAGGGTGCCCAAGGACAAGGACTCGATTAATATTTGGCATGCTAATATGCTAATTCAGCAAGTTTCAGTTCAAATATTTTCAGTTTTGTACGACTTCCGGTTATACTTTCCCGATTTTTATTAATTTATATCAAATAGCTAAATTTTGAGTAAATTTCATGGAACAGATCGCCTAAATCGGAAGGTTTCTGAATTATTTGAGTTTATTCGAAATTTTTGGAAAATACTCGCCTTCATAAAATAAATCTCGTCAAAGACTCATTATTTTCAGGCTCTACTTAGCCTTATCTGATACATAGAAACTGTCAAATATATTCTACGGTGTCAGAAATTCATACCAGATTTCACAGTTTTGAAAAAACTAACTTAATGCCCCCCTTTTTAGTTTACTAGCTTGAGCGATCACCGTTTTTTGAACATGTCAGAATTGCATCAAATGTCGTAGTTTTAGATCATTTTAAGCAACTTTTAAAGAACATTTATTTCCGTCTGTATGTATGTACGCACGTTGGCCATTTTCCGAGATCACGGCTCGACGGATTTTGTTCAAATTCTGAATATATTGTATATTAGGCATACGGAAACGAAAAATTACGAGTCAGAGTTTTGGAACAAAATTTTGGGGCGCCGCAATGGCATCGAACTTCTTTTTTCAAATAGCAACGCAAAATTTTAATTAAATTATTCGAAAGAGTTTCTTTTTCTACGTACAACATTCAAAAATGCTATTACGAAAAATGTCAAAATTAAAAAACTAAAATATTTTTTTTAGGCAAAACGGTTACTTTGATTTCGTTAAAATTTTGGCAGCGCACATTAGGCATAAAGGATGTAAGACTGTCAAACACTTTTTCGTTCATCATTTCCACACTGAAAAATGAGGGTAGTTTGTAATTACATCCCCATATCTAAAATGAACTGTTTTTGTAGGGAAGGAAACGAAACGAAAAGTATGCAGAATTTATTAACTTTGATTTAACAGAACCATCAAGAAACATATGTGCTATTTTGTCACAAAATAAAACACACAAAAATTTGACGTTTAACCATAGGCAAAAACCCATGCCTAAATGGCGCCTAGGGCAAGCACTAAAAAATTGCTTCCCTTCGTGTTACCTTAAAAACAAGATACGAAGATTCGGATACGATTTTCAGTAGGGGAATTTTTGTGAACCTAACTAAATCAGCTCGCATTCGGAAACAAAACTTTTAATCCGGCTCATATTCAATAGCACTGATTCTTGAACTCGTAGAGATCGATTGACGAAGGTTTGATATCGCTGTTTTCGTGGAACGTGGAACAGCCGGACAGACGTACAAAACCATCACATAAGAGGAATATTTTTCTTTCCAAAAATTTCCCCAAAAAGCAGGTACTTTTGGCGGTTGTATTAACTCTGAGGTGCCGCTTCGACGTTTCTGGTTACGGTGTTACAGCACGTTGCGCCGCCGATGCTTGCGTTGACTCTTTTTGGAGTAACAGATGAGGAGACATGAAGGTCCGTGTCACCGACTTTTATTGACAGAACTGTCAGGCTATTTAGCAGTGACAGCCCCAGATGTCAAATGTAGCTGTAACACAGATGAGAGCAGGGCCGATGGCCCAGTCCGGCCCTAGATGAGAGTAAAAAATGTCACCATTCATCAGTGGCGTAGTAAAACAAAACTGACATCGTCTCCTCTGTTTTATCATAAGTCAAGTCAACATACCAGCGCAAAGGAGGTAATGATGGCGAATTCCGTCGCGTGCTATGCTATTTCCCTCCACCGTTACATTCTCTCCTCTTATTTTTTACTCGTAGAATCCTACGCTATGGATGAGCAATAGAATATGTGGCACGTAGGCAATGCAGAACAGTAGGACGCTATGGATGAACGTCCGGCTTTGTAGCTCACTGGTAGAGCTACAAAACCGGAGGTCGGGTGTTCGAACCTGGGCTGAGGTAAAAATTTTTCATCTGTGGCAGAGATGGGAATTTCCTTAGATCAGTTTCGAGCATTCTGCCGGCTACTCCAAAATTAGGTTTCCCTGCAGTTTTCCTAATTCATAAGGTAAATACCGGAGCAGTATAGAACAACTTAAGACCTTCTGCAGAGGCACCTCTAAAAAGCATTACGCGGGTCACTCTGTAATTGGGGGCAAGCGTATTGAGGGCCCAGAACAAGAGGGACAATAAATAAATAAATAAATAAAATGAACAGTAGGACCTGTCGACTGAATTTTTATGGTCACTGTGTTTCATTCCCTCGACAGCTCCGGCTACAGGGACGTCGGAGGCGGGTTTAAATAACAATAGGACGGTCGGGATTAATTACAGCAGGTAAACTACACCGCTCAAGTGCATCCTTTATGCCCTCGTAATTCTCTCAAAAAAGCTATATAAGGTAAAATCGCAGTTTTCTGAAATGTTCCAAAACCCTTCTTATTTTTGGCGTGGCAATGAAAAAATCATTTAAAAAAGGTGACATGTATTTTAATACAAACATGTCATCAAAATTACAGCAATCAATCAATCAAATACCCACATACCACATGCACTCTTCAACAGGTAGGTCCTCCACTATTGGATCGTCGTCGTGGATCGTCAGGGTTTCCTCGAGGCTCTTCATCATCTTCCTCCTTGCATTTGCAAGAAATGAGTTTTAGGAGCTCTGAGGGGCAGGGGTTTGCCGACTGGTAATGGAGATGAGTCCAGCCGAGCTCAATTTCCAACCTTAGACGGTGACGGTTCTCCTCGAACCACTTTTGCACCTAGTGGTGTATACGATAGGACGCAGCCTCGGTGGTTGGGGACGAACGGGCCAGATTCGCTTTGGCGTTGGAAGTACGGAAGCGTACATTGATGATGGTGTCTGTCGTCTCGTCTTCACATAGGGCAACTAGGCGCTTGTGCTGCGACTTGTTCGTGTGTGGCATCTGGGTGGAGGAAAACCCTTTCTTGGTTCACTAGGGCTTGATTCCGTCTGAAGTGACTCCACATTTTCATGTTCCTCTGATGTTGCACCCAGTAAATGCGTGGACGAACAGTCCAAATCCAGGTGCTGGTGGAGAACAAGATGCAACCCGCCTCACCACTGCCACTCTTTTGGAGTAGACGTTCGTTTTAGTGACCCTAGACCGTAGAGGAGCACAAATAAATCAACAATGATAATGACGTGGTCATTGAAGGTACTTTTTTCAGACGATATCACGCTCTACGTCTTGTTCTGCTGTTTTTGTCACAGAAAAAAAAGAACAGAAATGCTCAATGAGACCAACATTGTTTTTGTCATTCGAGAGCATCTTCTCTGGGGGGACTGTGATGATGGACGGTGTGTTAAACATAATTTCTGCTGATGCTGCATAATACCACCGTGAACTCTCTGCAAGTGGGATGCTCTTTTGGGCTCAGGATACCCATCAAAAATTAAACATACATTTCTCCCAAAGTTGACGACAACAAATCTGATGTTCTCTTCTTGTGTGAAGGCAGCGTAAAAAGCAGGTTTCTTGCCGTTGGATATGGACAGAGCTCGTAAGAGAAGATGGTGAGTGGCTCGACATCGAGTCTCTTCATGTGGACGTTGATGGAGGTGGTAGGTGTTTCCAAGGAAAAGACTTTCCTTGAGAAAGCAACAGTCCCACCGTCATGGTGCGAGTTCATCAACACTCCGTTCTGGAGATATTTGCATTTAAAATTTGGACGATGGAGATGTATCACTTTCTCTTTGTGAGTATCGACTTCGCACACTCCGTGCTCGAGATATGTGCATTTGAAACCTGAGTTTACCGAGATGTGTCTGCTGGATAATTTCGTGTTTAACCGAACTCCGAAAGTAACTATTCAAAGTTGCACCACAATTGTTGGGTAGGTACCTATAACAGAATTTTGTTCTGTTGCGGATTGCGGTGTTGGTTCTAGCAAGAACGAAACATACAAACATAAATGTAGGTAAACAGTTGACATTAGTAGAATAGTTGATATGAATGGTTTGAATTACGCTTTTCGGAATTTCCCGTAGTCCACTACAATAAAATGCTAACTGTGAAACTCAAATTGAGGAAAAAGGACTGTACGATTTGATAAGGGATAAATGTCTTTGCTTTTAATCAATATGGAAGACATTGTAAATGTGAAAGATGTCCTTTCTGCTCCGATGGCGACCACGTTCCACAACCCTACCTAAACTACAATATTCGATCCAAGTAGGGAGCGTGCGTGACAATAAGGGAAGGAATCTGGAGACTACAGTTTAAAAGTCTCATAATAGCAACTTGGATGCATGGCTTTCAGAGGGCACTACGATGTAGAAATATCAATATAAACTAACAGATTTCGAAAATTGGAGGCGGTAGGTAAATAGTTTTGGCGATGTTTAATCACAGGATTAGACAGGATACATCTGGCGATTAAATAGAGTAGGCAATACGTTGTGATGTATAAGTTAGGATCTTACGAGACGTATTGTTATGAAAAGAATGTTCCATTTATTACGTTTGAAGTTTTTTTTTTGCTGCGCCGCTGCTAGGTTGTAAAATAAAAAATTGTCAATTTCAGAAGGACTATATTTTCTTATTCAAAAGAGATGCAGAAACCTATTATTAGAAAAGTTTCTTTATAGTGTTGGTTAAATAATCTGTTAAGCATATTTTTAAACGAAACACCCTATTAATTAAGCGTAGCATATTAAATTTATGACATTCAAGCGATTCAAAAAAATTCAAAAAGGATTCAAAAACATTAAAAAAAGTTTGAAAAAGTTAAAACAGGTTTTTGAAATTTTTTAGAACTTTTAGATCTTTTTAGATTAAAATATAGTGTTCCGTTTAAAAAAAAGGGTTAAGTCCCATGAAAACAATGTATGCCAGATTGCCGTCACAAATCCCTCCAATTCGCGCATTACGTCACACAGATTTTAAAATTTGAATTTAAAGTGTGATTATTGCGGGATTTGCAGTGAAATATGATCGATTTCCGCCCACATGCGCAATATCGTATCTTGTATCATGGTTAGGCTCGACTTTTTTTTACTTGAAATGATTAAATTTTACGTTGGGTCAGATCACCATCACTATACGTGGTAAAGGCGGGGGTGGAAACCGCGGGATTCTCACCCCTGCACCTGCACATAGACCTAGTTTTAAATCACCTCTTTTGCCTCAAAATTGTTCGGAAAATTAGAACTTTGGGTTCAATTCTCTCGTGCAGTCACGTGTAGCGCTCAAAACTGACGGGTACAGGGCTTAAGTTCTTTTTTCATTTTGCAGTATCGTCCTACATATGATTCATGTTCATGTTGGGTCATTTCACCCTGCTTTCTAGCGCATTTTCCATCTCATGTTGGAAGGCGCTATTATGGCCACTTTCTCCGTCCGTCCGTCCGTCAGCCTGCGCATGCTCATTGTAAAGTTTCTTATTTATACGGATATTTTCGTGAAATTTTAACCAAAGATTCTTCTAGTAAAGACAAGCATAACGTATATTTGTAAAAATCAGATGTGTGATGATAGAGAGATTTTTCTTCTAGTAAAGACAAACATATCGCATATTGTAAACATTTTGTATGCGCATGCGCGGACTGCGCAATGCTGTTTCTTACTTATAAGAATATTTATGCCATAACTTATGCTCCTTTGTACACATAAATAGTGCATTACATGACCTTTTGGGGAGTACTGATTAGTTGATGGAAAATGCGCTAAAGTTAAAACCTTTTATCCCTTATGTCTTGTGAACTGGGCGTCGGGACAGACCAGCTCTCTTATGGT
Source organism: Photinus pyralis (assembly GCF_008802855.1). Taxonomy (NCBI): domain Eukaryota; kingdom Metazoa; phylum Arthropoda; class Insecta; order Coleoptera; family Lampyridae; genus Photinus; species Photinus pyralis. The sequence continues at coordinate 16,925,264 of NW_022170509.1, forward strand.
GGTAGTGGTAGTGTATCAATTGCTTAGATCTCAAGAAGGGGACTAGGTTTAGACCAGAGGAGTAGGGGATGCCATTTTATTCACCTTTGAGATCTATGCCTTGCTTGCGTACATATTCGTTAGTGTGTAAGGAATTGTGTAATTATCATTTTAGGTGCTTTTCCACTACTCTCAGTTACCATTTCGAGTTGGCAGTTATTCCCCCAAACGTAACCCATCAGAATCAAATAAAAGCGAGCTTCCCGCTACTGATCTGTCTGGTGTTTTGTCAGGGGGTGGTCCTCAGACGTACGTAGCTTCGCATAATGTTAGAAATGTACGAAATGCTGGAGCAGTACCCTTCTCCCTCAGCATCCCAACTCAGTTCTTTCCGTTCTCATCCCTTGCTGTGGCTGCTTACATTCCCGTCCTTTGCCTGAAGAGGCTCTGGCAAGTCTGAGCAGGCCTCTGTAGTCTGTGGTGTCGGAGGAATGAAACACGACGACCTTTGATCAGTATTTATCTTTGTTTCACTATTCACTTAAACTTCCTCTAAAGTCTAAACCATCCTGACCTGCAACCCCAGAACTCTTCTAGATGATGCCGAACTAGAGTATAGGTACTAAGTAATAAAATAAAATTTTTCGGAATATTGGTCAGGGATTAATGAATTAAACCTTCCAAGATTTTAGAATACTAATTTATTAACATGTTGTTTCAGATGCATTTGGTTAAGTGCCGCATCAGAAATGGATTTGATTACGTATATAGTATTGACGGTTACTCTAGCGTCGTCATCTGGAATAAATCCAAATGAAGATCGTCAAGTAGGTGGTGAGTTCGTTTATTTGCTTTTACATTTTTTAAGGTTGATTCTTTTTTGATCTGAGATCTTTTAGTTGAAAATTTGTAATAATTTTAGTGACAACCCATCCAACATGGGAATCGCCATACAATGACCAAAATGGTCAAGATGATGACGATACCCACGACATTGTGGACAAAGCAACTGATGGTTTACCAGAAGAACGACCACCGCAGTTTACAAACCCAAAAAAGATGTATCCGACGCAGGTAAAACCAGCTGGAAATATGATAAGTTTAAAATGTAAAGCGACCGGATATCCTGTACCTACAATAACTTGGAAGATTAACGATAAAGAGCCTAAAAGACATTTGGGAAGTATAAAGTATGGTCCGTGGTCGTTGACTTTGGAAGATTTAGTTACTGGTGATACGGGAACCTATACGTGCAACGTTTGTAATAAATTGGGATGTATTTCTCATAATTATACCGTAGAAGTAATTGGTAAGTATTTAATGACATCTTTAGCTATCTAATGTAGACGGCCATTTAACTATATTAACATTGAAACAGAACGTTATCCATCCAAACCATACATTAAAGATGGCTATCCACAAAATGCTACGGTTTTAGTGCAAAATAATGCTACTTTGGAATGTCCACAACTAATTGCTGATCTTGAGCCGTATTTACAGTGGATAAGGCCAAGCAGCTTTCCACCGGAATTTATTAATAATGAGACTGTAAATGGAACCGTTCTGCAGGTACCTTCTTGACTATTCAGTGGCACCCTATTGGTATTTTGATTCACTGCTTGGTGGAGGCGCACATTTGTCGGTTTTGGGTAAAGAATGCTTTTAATGGTGATGGATACGTACAGAATAGCGCGTGTAGATGACACCGCCTAGAGTTTTAAAATGATTTTGTTACTGTAATAATTCAGAAATAATTCATTTTTTGATGTACCTACCTACCTACTGAATTTGTAACCATTAACGTAAAGTAGCCGGTTTTAATACCTTGATTGAGATATAATGAGGCATTATGTCTATATAACAATTAATACTTTTTGATTTTTAGAGCGGTATCACAATCGACCTCTTCTAACCGATCGTCCACATAACAAAACTGTCTTATATGGTAGCAATGTCAATTTCAGTTGCACTTATGTGTCTGATTTAAATCCTGTGGTATATTGGGTTGCTGGAACTAATGTTGAAAATGGCAATGTTAAGGTATTTCTCATACTTTTTCTAACATATTAAGTTTCCTTTTTAAAATGCACGACGGTGGCAAACAAATTGAAAGGACCAATAAACTGCGTAACCATCCTTCTTTTCTATTTCCGCTACAAAGCAACTTAATGAATATAAAATATGTAATTGATAGTCAGAATCGCAGAAACGCATACAATGAAAGAGGAACTGCAATTTTTTAACAAATTCTTAGCAATCATTGCCTCCTAGTGTTTATAAAAAATTAGCTGGCTTTTAGTTTATTAGAATATATCATTGATCATGATGTATTGTGTGTTCAGGGTGAGACTTTGAAAACGGATAACAAACTGGAAGTCAAATTCCAATGGGGGAAGCAAAATCAGATAATTTGTATAGGTAGTGCCTTCAGTCTCTCGATACTTTTTTATTGAGACTAACGCTAGTCTTTTCCAGTTTCTGTCCTTTTTGCAATAGAAGTGAGTTTTGTTTAAAACAAAACTGTTTTCGTTGTGTTTATGATCGTCCGTGCGTGTTTTTTTGACACGGCTAGAGAAAGTAAACCACAGCCAACCACTACCAGAATAATTTTTGAACGCCCGGTATGCGCATGGCGCGCCACCGAGTAGAAGGTGAGAACAAGATCTTTTTGCAAGAGCGCTGAACTCAAAATTTGTTGGAAATATTTCTGTAATGGAAAACATAAAACACAACCAAAATGAAAGTTTGAATCATGTGTTACTACCTAAGCAGCGCGTGAGTGGTAGTTGTTATAATTATCGTTTTCACTTGCTTGTTGAACAAAAATAATTGAATGAAGATTCTGTTCAAATGAGTTAAAAAGGTTACATTCTTCTTTTGCAGTAACAATGGTACAATCTTCTTATTCTTGATTCTATGGAATTTTAGTTTCCATTACCAACTTTTTATCATGTTTTTCATTTAGTTTTCCGTGACACACAGTTATAAATCGTAAAAATACCAATATTTGTCCTTTCAGTATGTCTACCATACGTACCCTAACTACATATTATGCAATTCAGAAAATGTGATCAAAACAAAAATATGTAATACCTACCTACTCAGGGGAATTAATAACTATTTCTGAATTGCAGACCAACCAAACGTTCTCTGTTTCATTTTAATCTTCTCAATGAAATCTGTGAATTAAGAAATTACAACTGCAATATGACATTAACATAAATATATCTGCATAAAGGTGAATTGAAAGACGGAACAGCTGCAATATATTTTCAGTATAATATAAATTCGGCCTAATAAATGTTTTGTATTTATAACAGGCATGTGTTCAAATTTTGTTTTAGTAATTAAACCAAAATAATCCTAACGCAGAGGGTCCGTCATAATGAAATTGGTATTTTTCGACCCCTGTTTCTTTCAATTCATTGTGATTATGTAAAAACAAACCTTCACATGAAAATTTAAACACTTGTGACAATGGTTCAAACCAAATAAATTTGGTATTGATGGTACTGTTAAAATACACTGACGCCAGACCGTAACAAGTAAATTGACGACAAACAATTGTTATTGCATTATATGTTGGGTATTATTCTGCATCTGTTTAAACTTTCATTGAATATCAATTGTGTCATAATAAACCTACTTATGGACATGTAGACAAGCGCGGATATGCAGAATCCAGAATTACTCCAATTGTACCACGTTACATATGAAGACGAAGGGTGGTACACATGCGTAGCTGCAAACAGCTTAGGGGTGAATAGCGCTAGTGCGTACTTGCGCGTTGTGGACGGTAAGCATATTAAAAACCTCCAATGATATTTATCTTTAGCGCATTGCAGAGTTTGAGGATGATACACCACCCCCATCCTTGTTGGTGTTGGGTCTAGCTGCGCTCGTTACTCTCTTTACCGTTCTCGGCGTAATTGTAGTACTCGTTATATTACGAAAGTTAAAGCAGTAAGTAAAAGCGCATGATTGATACATTTTATTAATTTAAGTTAAGGGAGAAAATGAAAAAACTCCTGGCGATTGAAACAGCACGAGCGGCTGTTGTCACCCAATGGACCAAAAAAGTAATAGTGGAGAAATTTCAAAATAATTCGTCCAGCGCAGTGGAACCTCTGGTAAACCTCCTTTCTTGAAACTTAAATTAATTTCGTTTCTTTAGTTGATGCCTGTTGTTAAAATAGAGAAGCAAAAAACTCAAAGTAATAATGGCAACGATATTATATCAGAGTACGAGTTGCCTATGGACTCAGAGTGGGAGATACCAAGGGAGCATTTGTCACTGGGAAAGACTTTAGGCGAAGGAGCGTTTGGCAAAGTAGTTAAGGCAGATTCGTTGGGTTTACTTAAACCCGGCCATAATTCTATAGTTGCCGTAAAAATGCTCAAGGGTACCTACATTAAATGACCAAGTTAAACACGTTTTATTAAATCGTTTGCAGAAGGTCATACAGACAACGAGATGATGGACTTGGTGTCCGAAATGGAAATGATGAAAATGATTGGCAAACACATAAACATAATAAACCTACTAGGTTGCTGTACGCAAAATGGCCCCTTGTATGTTGTGGTGGAATACGCACCTCACGGTAATCTCCGCGATTTTCTCAGACAGCACAGATCTTCCTCAGGATACGAACCAGCCATTGGAATAGTTGAGAAAGAGAAGAAAACTTTAACGCAAAAAGATTTGGTATCTTTTGCCTACCAAGTGGCAAAAGGTATGGAATACTTGGCGTCGAGAAGGGTAACAAACATGTATCTCTCTAGACGTATTTATAATATCCTAGTTTAGTGTATACATCGTGATTTGGCAGCTAGAAATGTTCTTGTAAGCGATGACTTTATTCTCAAAATTGCCGACTTTGGATTAGCACGCGATGTGCACTGTAACGATTACTACAGAAAAACAACAGATGGGCGACTGCCTGTGAAATGGATGGCTCCCGAAGCACTTTTTCACCGCGTTTACACCACGCAGTCTGATGTTTGGTCCTATGGAATCTTGTTGTGGGAAATTATGACACTTGGAGGTAATTTTTTGACACTGACCTTTTCATTTATTATTGTTTGAATGTTAGGTACTCCATATCCGTCTGTGCCGAGTGTCGAAAAGCTTTTCCAATTATTGAGGAATGGTCACAGAATGGAAAAACCGGCGTGTTGTTCATTGGAGATATATTTACTAATGCGCGACTGCTGGAGTTATCAACCAAATGAGCGACCCATATTTTCGGAACTGGTTGAAGATTTAGATAGGATTCTTACTATAACTGCGAATGAAGAGTATTTGGATTTAGGTCTTCCTCAGCTTGACACTCCACCTTCGAGTTTAGAATCAAGCGGCGAAGAACCTCCTTTTCCATTTTAATTAACTAGTCAATTTAGTCTAATGGAGATCGACAAGTCAACCTTGCAATTCGTAAGTAAGTGTAATAATTGACCATGATTATTGTGTGACTGGGTTTTAGAACCAAAAAACAAAATTGTTATTGTAAAAATGTTGATTTACATCTTTAGTTATTTTTGTTGAAAATTTAATTTTAGCGGTTCCATTAGGCTTTATTTGTTTAAATTAAGTAAAGCAAATATTTTTGTAATGGAGCACTATATTATATTAGATTAATGTACAATTACTAATTACCTATGCAGCATTAAACGTTTATAACTGAAAGTTTTGTAAAAATAATTTTTCGTGTAGGTACTATCTTTTAATGTATATATATAATTCTAGTATACTTTGTTTTGTTCTGTTTGTGAGACTGTAACAAAGGAAATGTATTGGTTCTTATAGAACAAAATGTGTTTAAAGTTTCCTTAAGGTACCTAATTAATGTATAATTGCATTTGTTGAAACTTATTAGATATTTTATTATGGTAATCTATAGACACTGTTATCTTATGATCAGAGACGTATAAGCGGAACATGATTGAAAGGTGTCTTAACAAACAGAAGCCCTTTTTTATTTGCCTTATTAGGTGGATAAGTTGCTACATGTAGTAAACGTATTAATTATTGCAAAAGTAAAATTGCTCAATGTTAAGTGTTATCAGTGTATAATTACAACTCAACTATAATTAGGTAAGTTAATGGATGCTGCGAGAGCTAGCTAAAGTCTTATATTTATAGGATTTGTTAAAAAAGTAATTGAAATCTGCTCCAATTATTAGTACTGCATAAGTATTAACGTAACTTTCTATAAAATCATTGTATTCATAGGGTGTATTTTTATACTGTTATTCTTCAAGTAAAGTTTGCTAAGAATATCTCATCAGTTATTGCGTATGTATCTTTGATGGGTAACATATGGAAAACTTTTTTTATGTATTGTATGGTAAGATACTACTAAGACTGTGAATTTTGTAATAAATGTAATACCTAACCATATGACCTTTTATTTGAATAATATGAATGAATAAAATGAACCTGATGAATGGTAAGAAGTACCATCTATGGAAGTACCTACTATAACTATCATTCCATTCATTATTGAAACAAATTTAACAACAATCTAGGCAACCCAACATTGCCATGCTAAAAGTCATGAATAAAATGACTCCATGCTAAAATTAAACACAAGGACGGAAACACTTATTGTGCCACATTCCGCAAATATTTTTCTGTCGCTTACCCTTACCATTTAGCTCTACCTGGAGGGGTCCAAGTGCTGTTTTTTGTTTTTTTTCTTTTTTATTTTATGTTTTAGTTTATGTTGTTTTTTTACTTGCAAAAAAACATTTTGAGATATTTTATACAGACAAAAGGGCTTTGTCTGTCTGCTGGTTGTATTTTTAAGTACACATTTTAAAAACAGTTGGGAATTGTTATTTTTTATTCCTTTTCATTATGCACTAAATCAATAAACGCTGCATGCCCGCTTGGAACAAATAACGAGGTTTTTCAGATTTTTTTGCTTTTTGAAATTTCAGTTACGATTAAGTATTAAAAAACTTCAAATCATCGATCTCCTAAATGAAGAGTAAGAACTTCAGTCCCTTAAATTTTTCACCTTCACCGTCAGCGGCGTGCGCATAAAATCTATGCCTTGCGTATTTATGACTTCTTTAGAACACTCATTTTTAGATATATACTGCGCATAAAAAATACGTTTGTCAATAAACTTTCTTAGTAGGTAAAGTACATTAAATTTCTCTTCTTATACCGGATGGCGACTTTCACGACGCAGCATATGATTTATAATGCTAAATAGTAAATTCTCTCCTTTATATATGTTAGAGGTAAAGCCTATTGAGGGTTTTTGTAGAGAAAAAGGTTACGACGCCATAGATGTTTAATTCTGTAACGGGAAAACCAGGGAAAAAGTATTACACTTATTTTAAAAACCGTTGCCAAATGGATGCGCTTGGATTGTTAATGTAATTTTTTCTCAACAAAAAAACCTAATAGTGGTTTACGCATCTATAATAATTAGAGAAGGCAATATTTGAACATTAACATTGTAATCCTATGCTGCGTCGCGCAAGTCAGCACCCGGTATATAGCCTGGAACGACAGCATTTGCAAACCCTTCAAGAAATGGTAAGCGGAATCACGAAAAAAAAAACATTTATTGTAGATAGTGAACCCTGCATCAAAATTTCTCGGGAAAACACTTTTTCTTATTAATTTTGGTGCGTAGAATCCAAAACAATTCGTACTTTTTCGATCAGACTTCTCAATCAAAAGTTATAGACTAGAAACCAATTTCGAAAGAAAATTCAAAGGGCTGTAACTTTTGAACTAGTAGCCCAATCTTGGAACTGTTTGAAATTATGGATTCTACAGGCCACATTCTATAAGAAAATTTTTTTTCCGGGTCGATCTGAGACAATTTTTTTTCGGGGCTCAAAAAAAGGCAGTGTATAACCTTCCTTTTTTACCAAAAATCGACTGCACCAAAATTTCTCGGGAAAACACTTTTTCTTATTAATTTTGGTGCGTAGAATCCAAAACAATTCGTACTTTTTCGATCAGACTTCTCAATCAAAAGTTATAGACTAGAAACCAATTTCGAAAGAAAATTCAAAGGGCTGTAACTTTTGAACTAGTAGCCCAATCTGGGAACTGTTTGAAATTATGGATTCTACAGGCCACATTCTATAAGAAAATTTTTTTTCCGGGTCGATCTGAGACAATTTTTTTTCGGGCCTCAAAAAAAGGCAGTGTAAAACCTTCCTTTTTTACCAAAAATCGACTGCACCAAAATTTCTCGGGAAAACAATTTTTCTTATTAATTTTGGTGCGTAGAATCCAAAACAATTCGTACTTTTTCGATTAGACTTCTCAATCAAAAGTTATAGACTAGAAACCAATTTCGAAAAAAATTTCAAAGGGCTGTAACTTTTGAACTAGTAACTAGTAGCGCAATCTTGGAACTGTTTGAAATTATGGATTCTACAGGCCACATTCTATAAGAAAATTTTTTTTCCGGGTCGATCTGAGACAATTTTAGTTGCACCTACTTCCCTCATGCCGTGACTCGTTTGCAGAAGACGTCTTTCAAGCATATAATTTTTTGCACTTAATGGTACCATTGTATATTCAGTACAATGGTAGCACTTAAAGCGTTTCAGTTTATGAAACTAACGTTAGATGCAAAACCATGTTGGTTGGAATCTAAAATATCTAGAATTTTCAAGCTTGAGCTACAACATCAAATGTTAAGGACAAAAAACCGATTTTCAAAGAAAAACCAAAAATCCATACCTCGAACTATAACTTTTGATGTAGCACTCCAATTTTAAAAATTTTGCTCGTTTTTGCCTCTGTATAGATCAAAAAGTGTAAGAAAGAGGTTTTTTCCTGTTATAAGCCAAATAGTACCTTATTCAGTAATTCCCATTCTGTTACTTCTATGATTTTCTTTCTGATTGCTCTTTCATTGGCATGCTAGGAATATATCTATCTAAAATGTTTTGGTAATCTTTTCTGCACCAGTCTTTGAAAATACAACAAATTACGTGAGCCATTAAATCCTGCTGTAGTAAAATGTACATTTTATATTTGAGTCGATAAATTTCAAGTTAAATGAGTTTGAAAGTTTGAAACAAAGTGCTAGTTTGTATTTTTAAAGTATGTAGATATGCAATAAAACTACTTTAGATTCATAACGCACAAATTCTACTATACTTTACGAGTACAAATTGCGACGCGCATTTCGTAATTTGCATGTTAGGTTGTAAAAACAATAATTCATGGCATCAGTAAAACTCGAGTTACGTACGTTTTTCTTAAAGCTTTTGGAAGCTAAGAATGCAAAAATTACAAAGTTGGAATAGGTAAGTATTTCGTTCGATTTTTAGCACAGTTCAGCAATACAAAGACAGTATAAAATAGAAAACAAGCACTGTGAGAAAATTAGGTACACATGCTCCCTCCTATTCGAAAAGTTTCTTTGTTGTGTAAAATAGAAACGGAAATTTCAATCTAAGTAATTGTGGAAACTTTCTGTAAACCTGCTTTTTGACAAACTTGGAATATCACACGAAATACTTATATCGAATGTCCGAAGCAAATGCAATGCATGGTCCAGATTAAAGATTTGTCTCAGGAATGTTCAATGCAGTTTCCTTATTGTTTCTAAATTATTTAGGGGAAAATGAACTTCTTGTTTAAATGAAACAAAAGCTTCAGCGATCGTACTCATCCACCGTTGAATGTGTCACGTGCAGACAATGGGACGTGCTCGGATATCTCCAAGATACCTACGTCTATGGTTACAGAGCAAACACTAAAAGTAATAGATTTGATCTGCTTAAGGAAATCAATGCAGCCGCCTTTTAATGACCTCGAAAGCATCTCTATTGACCTACCATTTTTAATTCGAGTGCATTTCGCACATTTTAATCGACTAGGCATTATAGAAGGATGTGCTGTACATGAAAGCATTTTGACCCTTCTATTTCATCCACTATTCATAATTCGTGATTTTACCTAGGTACATCTAAACTACTGCATAGAATCTGCAAAAGGATTTTGTAGAAGTAAACGTTTACATAAAACCAATTTAGGTTTCTACTCAAACGGCTGATCTCAGATCGTACACAGTAACAAACTAACTTGCCGCTGACAGCAACTTTACTGCTGACTATGTAATTTATCGATTGAATCTTTGTAGGTAGGTGTGCCTCCGGAACTTGCCCGCAGTTAGAATTCTAAAATTTTAATAACTGCAGCTCGAATTTGTTTAATAGACTGCTATTATTCGTCGTATGGCGCTGAAATTAGATAGAATTACTACCTTTGCAATTGTGTTTGGAACAGGCTCGAAAAACTTATATAAGAATAAGATCATACAAAAAATAAGAAACTCTTCTGCCAAGACAGATACGAGGGTCGCTAGAAAAGAATTCTACCTCGACATGAAACAAAAGACAGACGATTGTTTTGATTATTGTATTTTTCAATGTAGTTTCCCCTAACATCGAAGCACCATTGGAAAAAATTTCTTCCTTGTCCGCAGCTTTTATTTTATTTTTCTGTTGTTTATTTTTAAGTGGGCGGGGTTTTAGTCTAGGCTGCTCTACCAACTCAAGATTTACAAATTAATATTCCATGCCCGAAGCCCCGAACCCGTATTCGAACCAGGGATCCTTAGCACCGCAGTCGAGCCCCCAAACCACTGCGCCACACACCTTAATTTAACGTTTTTCATTTGTTTCTTTTTATGACTGTGTTACCGTTCACTTTGGGCAAACGCGACAAAATTACGTTAGATAAGCACACGGTAAGCTCAGCCAAGTAGGGGTGGGTCGGGGTCAATATGTGGGGTTCTTATATACAAGCACAAATAAGCAAAAAAAAGAAACAGTAAAAGTAATCCGGATAGGCTCAACTTAGCGTTCAATAAATGTTAAGAGAGAGGGGAGGAATGCTTACTAAAAGGTAAAACAAAGCAGACTAGGAGATCCTTGTTCTCGTCTTGCTAAACTAAAAGGAATGCAACACTTATAGGGAAAGAAACATAAACAATATTTAATGTCACAAATGATGGTGGTTTAATTCAATCATCTCAAAATATCACAAATAGGACACTGTAATATATAGATCTGGTATGTCAATATTGGAATTTAAAATAAACTTTAGTAAAAAAGGGAATGAACACGTCTAGTTTACCTTTGAACTTCCGGTCGCAACCTGTTGAGCTCAAGAGGACGCGAAACTGCAAATCTGTAAACAGACAGACACACAAACAAAAAATAAGAGTTTTTAACTTGTAACGGCGTTGAAATTTACCAATTTCCAAATTCAGCGTTTCCACTTAGAAATATCGTTGTTAGCAGCACAATCAGGTAGATGATCAGGAAGCAATGAGTAAAGTAAGAAGTGCGAAGGTAGAAGGAAGAAGGAGGAAGGAGCCTAAAATACTAATCTTAATACAACACTAGTATATCCCATAAAATGGTAGACAAAAAATGTCAATTAACTTAATGGGAGAAAAATGCAAAGCAAGAAATCTACTACGGGAACATCATAAAAGAAAGCTATATTCACAACCTAGATGGCGTAAGGATTGCTATATAAAGACAAGGATTCGCATAATGTTATTTGAGCGGGACTCCACGTCGTAATTTAAATGAAAGCAAAGATTAAACGGTAAAAATAATATTGTCACAATTAGGTAGATTTATTTTATAGTGTCCCTCGTATTACAGATTCAGATGCGAATCTACTCTCCAAAGATTGGGGTAGAACTATAACTTCTGCAATTGTATTTGTAACGGGCTCGAACACTTGTATAAAATCATGCAAAAAATAAGAAACACTTCTGCCAAGACAGATATTACAGATTCAGACTCTAAAGGGGCGAATCTACTCTCCAAGAATTGGGGTAGAACTTCTGCAATTATGCTTGTAAAAGTCTGGATCAACTTGTATAAAAATATAAAATAATCATCCAAATGCACTGTATAGTATTATTGGACTTATCACTACCTCCACAGTGTAAAGTCAATATACTAGTGGAGGATTCAAGCCCCATTTACAGCCAATACCCTTTCTGCCAGGTACATTTTGGTTTATTTGTTAAATGTGCACTTTTCAGGCCAAACAGGAGTCTATCATGAGTCCCAAATTCTATCCTTATCGTTGAAGGGTAGATTCGTCCCTCAACATAAGAATCTATAAAGGGTCCTGCGGAAGTGAGTTTTTGTGGGCTGTGGCCTGTTACTAAAGTAATTGTAAAGAATAGTGAATAAGCTATATTTATCGGGTTTAGTTATATTACCTACGGGGTAGTGGTGCATTTTTAAGAATTAAAAAAAATGTACCATTATTTGAGTTTTGTCCGTCTGTCCGTCCTTCCGTCTTTCCGTCCGTCCGGGCCCACTTCTGCGGTTTTAAACTACTTATAGGGGAATTGTCCTAGAAGCCTAGAATTTTTTGCAAATAGGTAGCTTATACTTTAAAGGTGTGCCAGACACTCTTCAAATTTTGTTGTATTGAGAAGGGGGGGGGGCAAGGAGAGCACCGTAAGTAATTTTTTACTGAGATGCTGCTTCTGAAAGTAAAACGTGTGTATAACTTTTACATGGGACAACCAATGTACCTCAGATTTTTCATACGGATGCCTGTAGTGGTGTCATGTAAAGCTCTGTAAATTGTGGGGGAAGGGGGTTACAGACGTTCTACCCACCATGGAACTCTAATTAATGGGAGGGGGAGGAGACACTGACTTTATTCTTCATGGTACTCGAATGAAAGGTCTCAACGAAAGGAATTAATTTCTACTCACCATAGTCGTGATCGGATATAATTCCTTATATCTCAAGAACGGACTGCCGGAGGAGGGTACTCACAAAGGCAAAATGAATAGTTTGGATGAGAAATATCAATTGGTTAAGTCGAAACGAATATCTTGAAATCCAAGTGTCAGAAGAGGGTACTCATAAAGGCCTGCATACAGGTCAAGTGGAACGTGTGGACGAAACATATCTACTGGAGCTCTAGGACAAAAAAAACCCGGTAAATTACCATGGTCAAAAACCTTTAACCATTAACCCCCCGCGCGACAATAACCCCCGGAAAATATAACTCTTGTACCCTCCGGGCTTGAAAAATAACCCCTGAACAAGTTAATACTTGTGCACTCGAGGAAAATTAAGAACATTAACCCAGTGTTCAACACGGTTGGGTATTACCCCCCCCCTTGAATTCCTTTGAGTTCAGTTTAGAAAAGCATCCACATGGGAGTGTAAATAATCAACCTGTAGAAAATACCATAAAGGGAGTTATTGTCTCTCGGAGGTTCACGGAGAGGGCTTTTGTCAAGGGGATTTTGGTCGGGGGTTATTGTCCTGTACCGACCTACTGGTGATGCCAAAACTTGCAGCAGGTGCCTGCAGAACGCAAAGTCGGAGGAGGGTACATTCAAAGGGCGGAAAGATCGTCTAGACGAGACACATCTACTGGCGATGTGTAAACTAAATTGTGAATATTTCGAAAATGTTGGAGGAAGGTATGTGCAAAGGGGAAATGTAATATTTCCCTAAGGGGTTGATTCTTCTTGCTTTATATAGCGTAGATTTTGAAATTTTTGTAATCGCCCTAAATCAGACGAGTTGATTGGTAAGTTATCCCCCCCCCTCTTAAAATTAATGATTTTTAAATTTTGAATTTGAATTGAAGTCATTCTCCTAAGAAACTCACGTTTTCAAAAATATTTTCTGATTGGGGGTTGAACTCGAAGCCCAAAATCTAATGACTTTTTCCCTATATCAAATCGTTATCGTGCCAACGGCCGAACGGACCAATAACCGAAAATTTACACATTATCTAAGGTGCTTAGAATAAAACTTTCGAATATAAAATGATGCCTCCCAAAAAGCCAGTAGATAGCGACGTTAATCTCTGGACAAAATATCATTTCAAATCAACGGCGTCCGGCAATTGGCCGTTATAACTTAAAACCCTTAAGCGACCGGCAGAACAAAATGGCCGACAAATTCAAAATTACGCATGCGTGATACGTTCAAACAAATCAAATAAAACGAGGTTTTACATAATTTCTTGACCAAGACAAAAACGTAAAAATACGTTAGAACGGACCTGTTAGTAACTGCAACTGAGAGATAAAGTAAGCAGTTAAAAATGTTTATAAACAAGATACCTAATCGGAATAAATTGTACCGTTTCCATTGCAAGTTATTTGCATAATTATGTACATGCAACTAATACATTTTTGCGTTCGCTCGAACAGCAGCTGCAGAATTTGCTCAATTAAACGTTGAATGTATGAGATATAACACAGTTGGTGGATGTGTAATTAAACGACATTATAGGCAATAGAAATGTAGTAAAGCTGAACAGCAGTCAGTTCAAATCCCTTACCAAAGCCCAAAGCCCTTTATAACTACGTTAGATGACGGCTCGAGTACAACACAAAGGTACCTATTCAACGACAAATCACCTCAAAGATATTCCATTGGAATGACTGCGGAACTTTATATAGCAAAAAATTGTGCGTGATGCTATTTTTCATTCCAAGCTATAACTTCGGCCATAATCTCCCGAAGATCCAGTGAACGGATGTGTACGATATTTTTTGTACATTTACAAATTAATCATACTTTTATAAAGTGGGTGTAAAATTTATGAGCGATTGGGAATTTGATGGTATTAACTGTAAACGTTGTAAGAATAAATTCATCCCTTGGGATATGAATTTTGCTAATTCGTATTTCTATTAGCTTCAAAAGTAAATTACGGCAGATTTTATCACACACGCCTTTATTATTTATTGCAACATTTTATTTTAATTATTTGTTTATCAAAAAAATATAAAATTTGCTTTAATATCTATTAACATCACAGGATTTTCTACATTTATAAAATGACTTTATAGTTACCCGCGACTTCGTACGCGCATAAACATGATCCTCTGTCCCCGTTCCCGTGGGAATTTCTTGAAGTGCTTTCGGAGTAGGTTCTAAATGTGAAGTGTCTACCTTGCGCAGTTTTAACTGCATAATAAAAAATTCCGTTCTTTCCGGAATTTTGAGAATCCTCTCTTAGTGCTCCCCTCTACAAATTCCCTTCTAAAACAATAAACATGTCTCATTTATTTTTTACCGGAATTTTGACACAACAAAAAGGTCACTATCAATCGTATAATTTTTCGGTTTTTCACTTCCTGATAATTATGAAATTACCAGCCTCTCCTATGGACAACATTTTCCCGTTATTTGCTGACAAAATCTGTGTAACGGAAGCCCTACATTTAACTAGGATTTCCGAATTTTTTTCCAATTTTCATGAGGTTACGCGAATTGGGTTAGGTAAAATATGGAAAGTAGTGTCATAGGGCAGGTTTTCTCAAACTTTTGTTCTCGTGCCGCCAAGAGAAGCTCCAGCTATGAGAAGTGCCCCAAAAATTGAGTAGGTACTAATTTGTGGAGGGTTTTTTAGCGAAATTCGCCAAAATGCCCCATTTTAATGACTTTGGTGGCGTCAGACAAAGGAAATGGGGTAGCCTTCGACAAGATCGTATTGGTGGTGGAGTCAAAACTGGCTACCGCACAAAAAAGCGCTGAAGTCCCTTTGATGTCACACTAGGACCAGTTCCTTTCGCATATCCTAACTACCTGCCTTCTACAAGAATGAGGTAATTATTATTCCGTCAATTTTCATTAACACCTTCTTAATTTCCCAAAAAACCAAATAACAATACTCAATGAGTTAGATACCCCGTCTCCCAAGTTCTTGTGGGCTTTAACGGCTGCTCTTAGATGAAAATGTGCATTTTTCCAATAAATGTTTTCAATTTTATCAAATCAGCTCATAATGATCATTTTTAGCATCCTACATCCGACAACAATGTAATCCGTACTTAAATTTTGTCTCAATAAGGGATGTTAAAGTTGCCTGATGATAACTTACTGTTGAAACATGTTGCAGCTAACACACCCTTTTTAAATAATTAACGAGCATGAGTAGAGTTTTTTTACAATTCACTTAAGCCTTTTCAAGATGAATTAAAGAGTTGAAGCCATTTGGGAAGGAATTGAAGCATTAAAATGGAATTGCAAACTAAAATTCTAATGCAATCCGTTTACAAATGAAATAAAGCTCCAAGTCCATGTGAAAGTGTGCTAATGACAAGCTTTCAAAGCCTTATGTATGTTTATAGTGTTTTTAAACAACAATATAATTAATACATTCAAGTTACTATAATTTCAGCTGCAATTACGCGAATTTTTACTTTGAATGACAACACAAGCAAATGGCTCTCGAATCGTGTAAGAAAGTCACGAAGATTGGATTAATTGTGTCATTTTTGCCATCTCATTGTGCCAAAAACACTATTTTCTTAATGTTCGTTAGCGCGTATACTAATCTGAAAAAGTTCATAAAATTTGAAAGTAAAATGTAATTTTACAGAATACCCTTTTTTTATCGTGACTTACAGAACTTTAGTTCAGATTTCTAGATATATCATCATTTTCCACGACATTAGCACTGTTACTGTTGAAACTAGCAAGCGGAGTGTCGTTCCTGTCATTCTTTGTCGATTCCCCGAACAAACAAGGTGAAGCATGCATAAAAAGCTTTATCAAGATTTACTCAATATACGTAATAAAATTTGAGAAAATTTTATGAGGGTTTTTATGATATCGTACTATCTATTCAAGGGGAAACTATTATCTATAGGTGCCGTGGATAGAAAGTTGCTACAAAAAATTAATTGAAAACCAAAATTTTGCCACATTGGCTGTCCAATTCTAATGAAATACCTAGCCAATGTTGTGTTACGTTTTAGTTCAGGACATGAAGAAGGGCGTGCGCTCAACTTACCATGCGATTGCCACTCTCATGATGGATGGCGAGCCCAAGTCATACATCCTCTTTCCACTAGCACGCTAAGTTACTGGCTATCGTGATTGCTGAGCCTTATCAGTTTCACTGCAGTATAAAATTAATAAATCCAGGATATACGAATAAACGGAGTGTACAAGAGCTTCCAAATCGAAAGTGATGAAGAAATTCCCGTCGAATACGTTATTTTTGCAAAGCGGGGTTAATACAATTTAATTCTTCTCTACAATAAACACTTAAGTTTAAATTTATTAAACGCATAAATAACACTTTTTCTACTGTACAGTGAAGCAAGGTTTCACGTCAAGCTTGCTCGACTAAATTACTTCCTTTCTAACAAATTGCAGCCATTATTTCGCTAATGCAAGGTGATTATTGGTAGAAATTCTTCTTTAATTAATAAAAGGCTTATTTGTTGATGAATACCGGGCTTTAAATCCATTATTTAATTACACCTATTTTTAACTTTGAACTCGAGTTTTACTCACAAAGATATTTGAGAATCTAATTCATACTTCCTCATTTCTCACTATGCGTTAAATTCAATTATTAGAGATTTTACATGCTTACCGACAAGATTATGGCTGCAAATTCGAGAAATGCAGGTATTTCTTAAAAAAGACCTACATACAACAGGACCACAAAAATAGGACAAAACACAAGAAATAGGGGACAGCGAAATTTAATTAAAACGTTAACACATTTAAATCAAAATTCAAATATAAGTTGCCCTCTTGCAACCGAGAGTAGCTCTAGGGTCTTCATTGATTAAAAGGAAGGGAACAGAGCGACTGAAAACCTCCCAGGAAATGTGCTCACTTTATTCAAAAGGATGTCAACAAAATTAGCAAAAAAATGAACTTATAGATAATTTTATTATTCAATTTATTCTAATTAAAATTTTATGTTTCTTATTAAAAAGGGGAGACTGTAGTGTCATGAGATTGACAGTATTAAGAATATGATGACATATAATATTAGTAATGTAATGTCAAGATGTGTGTAACGTTTTCCTGTTAATAAATTTGTTATTTAAAGTTAATATCGTTTTTAAAAACGAGGTGAAATACCTGAATTCTTCCGTTATATTTTCTTCGGAACTTCACTGATAGCTCTGAATAAAAGAGGATGGAGGAATAAGGCCTATTGCCGTCGGAATGACGCTACGCCGTTTAGTTGCGAAAATCATCTGTTCCCGTGTACATCAGAGAGCTGGAGAGTTTTGCAGACCTTACCAATTGGGTTTTGGAACTAAGGGAGGTGCAGAAGCTGTTGTGCAAATTATTTACATTTGTAATAGAATCATTATCATGGGCTCCAAATTAAATAAGAACAACGCTTCCTAGCGAATCAGAGGGAATGATTCTCATTGACATGCCCTGTCAAAATTGTATTAGTGGTAACCATACTAAGCAGGCCTGTGTTTTCCTTTTTATGTTTCTTGTTAATGTGGACCATCCAAAATTTTCGTTTGTTACTAAACCGGTTAAGTGGAGGAGCACAAAGGGCTTTAAGTTTCTTAGCGAACTTCACCTTTTGGACGCCAAGTTCTATGTATAATTTTAGTTTTGATTACATACTAATTGTAGTGTGACCAAATAAAGTCATTATGATTATTATTAGCATAGTATTGTGTTATATTATGTTATTAGGCATTTAGTCAATTACTAATTAATAAAAGATTATGGCAATACAAGAACAAATATTTTACGCCTCCACATAAAACAACCAAAATCCCATGATGGCCCATCACACAAGCCGATAACAAAAATCGTAATGGAATTTCCTTCGAGTTTTAAAATGTAAAATTGCTACGTTGAGTAAAATTCCACTCCAGGTAAATACGTAGACAAAATCTTCCAATTGTATCAACACTCTGTATAATAATCTTTAACCTTTAACTAACAAATAATAAAACCAACCCTGAAGTCAAATCAAAATAATATTAAAGCGAAAGCGAAGAATCCCCAAGCATTAAAGCGATGGCACCACAACTTGCAATTCCTACAAGCGTAATTGGAGCGAAATTATTAGGTACCTTGAGAAAGCATTACGCATGTGCTATCTATAAGAAATAAAAAAAGCTACCCCTAAGTATAGCCCTCACTGAATTGATAACTCATAACATTGCGCAATCTTAGACAAAAGGGCATGCAAACTCAAATTTATAAAACAACCGATAGCAAATAATACAAAGACAATCTTGGGTCAAAAAGAAGAAAGTAGCTAACGCGATCCTGGACGTAAATCATGAACCGTCAATTTACACTGACTTAATTGACTAAGGTATTTGACTATTGCATGTGCACCACCTGCAGTCAGTGTATCTTGTTCTGGGTTTGTTCGTTTCCCTCTGGCACGTATGACAAGCAAATGAAAAAGCGATTTCCGCTGTAGATTTTAAAAACAGAGTTAGAGTCCATTAGTTAAACGCTATTCTATTGCCTACTAATATTCCTCCTAATTACAAATGGTAAGCTTAGCATGACTATGTAATCAGAAAAATGTTATAATTAAGTATATCATAAAGTTATCGCTTAGCTGGAAATTATGACCCTCCGCTATATGGCTAATGTCATAATTTTATATACATAATGCAATCTCGATTGTTGATCTTATCGCATTAGGTGAGGGTGGAGGTGTAGTATGCGTGACATTATGTCGTGACCCAGGTGCAATTGCAAGCGCTCGGTTCACTTTGATATGGGCTGAAGGTAACCGAAGATATATTATACTGATAAACCTCTTGCATTTTTAACACAAATTTACGAGAGCGTCTGTTTATTTTCCCGTCTGCTTTCAAAATTCACTATTTTTACGAATCGTGCATCTTGTATTCTTGTGCCGTGGAAATATCGAACTAAACGCATAACGGTGCGACACCCAAAACGACGCTAACATAAAGGGGCGGATTGTGACACTGATGACATACTAAATTGAGGAAGTATCCGCTGTAGACCTCTATCGAATTTAATTTTAAGGTAATATGTCGCTAATGCATAAGTTATCATTGATCTGTTGCGTTGGTTTTTTCTATAGGCGATGTCAAAATATGTTCCTAAAATAATAAAGGCTTCTTTTAGCATTGGTTCAGGCTTGTAGCCATGAGATGACCAGATTGGGATTCTTATATTTTGAGAACATGCTCCTTTAAAGTGAACACATTGTCATTAGCTGTTGAATATTTCATCTCCAAAGCATTAGTTAGAGGGATGTGCTCACAAAACGTAGCACCTTTCTTTTAAAACAAACTGCCTTCAGGGGAGATTGCGGAAGGTTCCCATACCAAAGGGGTCGGGAATTAACGTAACTGGTAACATGACTTTTCCGTAAGTACGGGACTTTTCCAAAAATTAAACATTTTATAAAGAGTCTCGGGGACACTGAAGCAATTAAATCGTCACCCGAGAACAAGGACATAAAAACCAAAAAAGCGAGGATGGCGAGACCATTAGATCTGGGGCGCTCCGCACTCGATCACGGGCCGCCGCAATAATATACGAGTACTCCTATTTAAGGAAAAATATTTTTTCTGCACTCTTCTTTGGGGCACCCTGTATACCTACAAAATATGCACAATCCAAAAGCAAAATCGACGGGTCCGAGCATATTTACGAATACGCCTCCATTTCGTTTTTATTGAATTCATCTGTTATTAAATCACAACCCCGGCGTATGTATGTATACTTTTACCAATCTTCTGACTATGTATTTTATCAATTATATAATTGGTCGATGCAACATAAAGAAAAAAAGGGGCCCCATTAATCCGGCTCTGCAGGGGCGGACTGGCACGGGGGGGGGGGCGGATGGCGATTGCCACCTAGCCTGTAGATCATAATGGCCCGTTGGAAATTTATAAGTACCTATGTGCTGTATTTAGTTTCTTGCACTATTAATAAATTATTAACACGTTTCTCTAATTGGGGTTGATGTAAGGTTGTTAAAAAATTCTGTTTTAATTGAAGTGTTTTACAATGAATTTATCATTTTTTGTCGTAGTATTTTGAAAGTGCTGAAATACAATGATAGGCGACGCACCTCGTGTGGATTGTATATTTTGTTACTTTTAATTATCAGCTGCAATTTAAAAAAAAACTGTATGGTAATTGATTTTCGAGAAAGGAGTATTTAAATGTTTTGTGGTGCACCTCAGAGCTAACCCCCCCCCCCCCCCCGCCACTTCATTAGCTAATCACTATACTTTTAATGGCCCGTAAGTACCGCAGTCGCCCCTGTTAATAACCTTACCTTTTTTTAACAAAATGCAACTACAACACCAAAATTTCTCGGGAAAACACTTTTTCTTATTAATTTGGGTGATGCGTGAATCCAAAATCAATTCCGTACTTTTTCGATCAGACTTCTCAATCAGAAGTTTATAGAACTAGAAACCAATTTCCGAAAAAAAATTCAAAGGGTTGTACTTTTGAACTAGTAGCCCAATCTTGGAACTGTTTGAAATTAAGGGAGTCTACAAGGCCACAGTTCTATAAGAAATGGTTTTTTTTCGGGTCGATCTGTGACAAATTTTTTTTTTCCGGGGCTCAACAAAAGGCAGTGTAATAACCTTCCTTTTTTACCAAAAATCGACTACACCAAAATTTCCGGGAAAACAACTTTTTCTTATTAATTTTGGTCCGTAGAATCCAAACAATTCGTACTTTTTTCGATTCAGAACTTCTCATCAAAAGTTAACTAGAACCGATTTCGAAAAAAAATTCAAAGGGCTGTAACTTTTGGAACTAGTAGCCCAATCTTGGGAACTGTTTGAAATTATGGAGTCTACAGCGCCAATTCTATAAGAGAATTTTTTTTTCCGGGTCGATCTGTGACAATTTTTTTTTTTCGCGGGGCTCAAAAAACAAGGCAGTTGTATAACCTTCCTTTTTTACCAAAAATCGACTACACCAAAATTTCCCGGGAAACACTTTTTTTCTTATTAATTTTGTCCGTAGAATCCAAAACAATTCGTATTTTTCGATTAGACTTTCAATGCAAAAAGTTAACCTAAAACCAATTCGAAAAAAAATTCAACAGTGGCTGTACCTTTTGACTGTAGCCCATCTTGGACTGTTTGAATAATGGATTCTACAGACCACTTCTATAAGAAAATTTTTTTTCCGGGTCGATCTGAGACAATTTTTAATTTCGGTTCAAAAAAAGGCAGTGTATAATAACCTTCCTTTTTTACCAAAATCGACTGCACAAAAATTTATTGGGAAATTCACTTTTTCTTATTAAATTTTTGGTGCGTAGACATCCAAAACAATTCGTACTTTTTCGATTAAGACTTTCAGTCAAAAGTAAGACTAAAGCTCAAATTTCGAAAAAAAAATCAAAGCGGTGTACTTTTGACTAGTAGCCCAATCTTGAACTGTTTTCAGATTATGGATCTACAGGTCACTTCTATAGAAATTTTTTTCGGTCGATTGAGACAATTTTTTATTTTCGGGGTTCAAAAAAAAGGCAGTGTATACTTCCTGTTTTTACCAAAAACCAACTGCAATCACAAATTTATCGGGAAAACACTTTTTTCTTATATTAATTTTGGTGCGTAGATCCAATAACAATTCTATTTTTCGATGACTAGAAACAAATTTGAAAAAAAAATTCAAATGGGGGGGCTGTAATACTTTTTGAACTAGTACCCCATCTTGGAACTGTTTTGAAATTCATGGATTCTATCAGGCCACATTCTATAAGAAAAATTTTTTTTCCGGGTCGATCTGAAAAATTTTTATTTCGGGTTCAAAAAAAGGCAGTGTTTAAACCTTCTTTTTTAGCCAAAAATCGACTTGCACCAAAATTTTATCGGGAAACATCTTTTTTTTATTATTTTGGTGCGTAGAATCCAAAAAATTCGTACTTTTTTCGATCGGAATTCTCAATAAAAGTTATAGACTAGAAACCGAATTTCGAAAAAAATTCAAAGGGCTGTAAGAGTTTTAAACTATGTAGCCCAATCTTGGATCTGTTTGAATTATTGGATTCTACAGGCACATTCTATTAAGAAATTTTTTTTTCCGGGTCGGATCAGTGACAATTTTTTCGGGGCTCAAAAAAAGGCCAATTAAATCTGGCTTCAGGGGCGCATCTGGCCGGGGGGGGGGGGTGGCGATGGCATTGCCACCTGCTGTGACATAATGGCCGTTTGGAAATTTATAAGGTATGTGCCTGGTATTTAGTTTCTTGCACTTATTAATAAATTATTAACACGTTTCTCTTAATTGGGGTTGATGTTAGGTTGTTAAAAAATTCCCTGTTTTAATTGAAGTGTTTATATCGAATTTTAATATTTTTTTTTTGTTCGTATGTATTGAAAGTGCTGCAAACAATACAATGATTCAGCCGAACGTCCCTCGTGTGGAATTGGTATATTTGTACTTTTAATTATCAGCTGCAATTTAAAAAAAACTGTGATGGTAATTTGATTTTCGAGAAAGGGTACTTTTAAAACATGTTTTTTGTGGTGCACCTCAGAGCTACCCCCCCTCCCCCCCCCGCCACCTTCATTCTACACTAATACTTTAATGGCCCGTAACCTATGCATTTCCACCTGGCCCGCAGTTACCCAGTCCGCCCCTGCGGCTCTGCGGCGTGTAATAATTGATCGACGTAGAGTTTTTTCCACATTTGAAAGTGCAAAAAAATAAAGCTTCATTTCAACTTTTTAAGTTTCGAAGTTATTAAACTTGACCATTAATTTCAAAATACCCTGTAGAAGGGCGATCAAAACTGAAATCATTCGCATGTAGCATCACGTCGGTATTGTTGATTTTGGAAGACTTTTTGAAATTCAAGTCAACGGAGCCATATGTACAAAGGCGCTAAAGAGAAGCAGTCAAACGTCAAAAATTTTGAAAAAACTTGTATAACTTGAAACCTTTGATGCTAGATACAGGTAAATGTGGTATCAAACAACGTAGATCTTCATGTAGATTTAAAAAATGCTATTTAAAATAAGAAAGGTTTGCGCGAAACAGCCTGTATAATTTTTTTGATAACCAGTGGTGTATTATATATTATATTACACCGCTTTTTCAGCTAGGAATTAAACTAAAAATAGGATAGGAGATTCTAACACTACTAATTAACTATTATAAAAAATACTACTACTACGGGAATTAGTGGTGCAACTCAGTGGGGTTGCAGAGTACATTGGATTTTCGATACCAAACCAAAACCAAATGTAAGCCAGTTTCAAGTTATAATCTTTCAAAACATGCGATTTTATTTTAAAACTCAAAATGTTATAATACAGTTTATATCCGTCACGTCCACTTCCACGCAATAGTGTTTTTATTTCTGATTTTCTAAACAAATTTTACAATTAGGATTTTCAATTAGCAAGTTTTTAAAATTCCATTGTTCTAAATAAGCCAGCCTTTTCGGTAATAACTCACTCTTTAGTCTACACGCCGGGATTATATAAAGGTTAGATGCGTTCAAATATTGGACATCTTTTGCTTACACGGCCTGTAATTAATGACAACGATCGTGCTAAGCAAATTTAATGAATGCAGAGTACTAGATACACATGTTACTACTAGAATTTGCATTGGGTGTGGTTGTGCAATTTCAACTTATCTAATTATTCCAGAACACGAAGTTCGATGTTCAGCTAAAGTACCACTCTTTAAACAAACATTCCGGGGAGTCCTTTATTGAATTTCCAAATTATACGAAAATTGATTGATGTAATTAAAATACAAGTCATGAATTTGCAGTGGTTTATAATGCATATTCTATACCGGCGTGCTTTGTTATTTTTACCTATCTAAACTGGTCTATCGGTAATTGATAACGTAAATTTATTATAAGTGTGTGTTTTGATGTGATTTATAAGCGCAGCGGCTAGTGGAAAATGCAAATTGGGTACCATTTCAAAATTAGATTTTGCATACGCTTCTGGGATATTAATAGAACAAATGAGAAAACTTCTCTTCAAATTTATTCGAGAAATTATTATCGCTAACAAAGTTAAACTTTCTCCTAATAGATGTATGCTTTTCCATGTTATTGAATGCTGCGTGGTGTTCTCGTTCATGTGACGAGAACAGGTTTAAACGTTTTCGCTTTATCCTACTGCAATGCTAACCATGGGCGACACCTACTCCCTACTGAAAACTCATTTTTATTTCGAAGTTGTAATAGTGCGGAAAATATGCGAATTATACAGACAAAACAAGAAATTTTTTTTTTCAAAATCGGTCACGCAGAAGCCCTAAAGTTTGACAAAAACTTACTTTGCAATATTTTTTTAATTTTTGAATTTGAGATTTTCATAATGTAATACTTTGCAACATCTTCAGGTAGAGTTTAAAAACATTGTGTTTTAATTTGATTTAGATCAGTGGATATCTTCCGGTCGCGCATAGAGCCTAAAACTTGACAAAATATTGAACATTTCAAATTTTTTTTGTTTTGATTTTGTTTGTTATAGATTTTTGTTCCATCTATTTTCAAATCGTCAATGGTTTTCTCTAAAAGGTAAAAGTTTTCCACTCTGGCCCTACTAAAAACTTTCATTCGAGCCAAATATGTCGCTTCAGGTTGCCGTAGCGACAGGTTAGGGTGTCTTTCAATAAATTGATACCAGATACCAGGTTTTACCAAAGCCCATTTTAGAGGCAACTTGGTACGCCAGCTCGCTGAGGTCTTTGGTTGTGAGACCGACTATGAAAGGCTCAAACTTCAAGATGTGTTTTACTAGCTCCTCTTCCATAGCAATATCAAACATAGTAAGCCGTCCTAATTTTGATTTGCTTTGCACATCCTTCTTTAGGAAATTTTTTAGTGTAGACCGAGGAATGTCAAAATCTTAAGCAACAACGCCGACTTCAAAACAAATGTGGAAGCATGCTGAACCGCTACCCATATTGGCGTAAATATGACATAATATAACCAATCAAGCAGCCTGAATATTATAGCTATCAATTCTATGGTAGACCATAACAAATTAACTGTTCAAGTGGAAAAATAGAGCTTACCTTGTGAACTGTGTAAATACGGTTTTATGCGGGCACCATTTACTGAAGCGTAACACACTTCTGCTGCTACTTTTGTTTTATTTGGTTGGCTACATTGAGATATTTGGATAGCGGGAAATCGCACTGTTCGAAATTTAGACCCGGTCGAAATTAGACCACCTTCCCCTATGTGTCATTTTATTTTAAAATTAAGTTATGGTCAATGGATAGCGATCTGTCAAGTAATTTGTTGTCAAAAAAGTGTTTTGTAATATTATCGAAATAGACAATTTCCAAATACTTGGAGAGATGGAGAATGTGTTAGGTGAACCTTCTCCTTCGTATACCATGATAAAAAATTGGGTGGCATTTTGTTTAAACGCTCGCTTTTTTCGTTCCGCTTGACACAATGATTTACAACGGCGATTAATTTCCTTCACGAGCGAGACTTCGCGTACGCAAATAAATTATTAACAATAGCTGCGCTTGCAACAACTTTTTACTCTAATTTCGCTATTAAAAATCGACTATCCGCAAAGGCGGCTCAAGCTCGTCTAAGCCAAAGCGGAACCAACGCAACTTCTGGGACCTCCGTCCTATTTTTGCTAATCCCAAGAGCTCATTCTTACTTATTGCCATTATCTTGGCTCTATACGGACGGAACAAACGCAAAATTGAAGTCTCGCTGTTACCTCTATTCACGATACACACAGACATGTATCGTGCCTCTATTTATACAATCATTCCGCGTATAAAGCGGTACATATGCAATTTTACATATTTGTACTATAACCCAAAACCATTTCCTTTTAAATACGAGAAACCTAAAATGAGATTTAGCTTGGAGTCTCTTATGTAGAGGGTGTCTCAAGCTGGATGTCTCAGACTTATTATGCGCAAATAAAAAATATAAGTAATAATTGAGTCTGCTTATCCCAAAGGAGAGGATAGGGTCTATTTTTCGCCAAAATGATTGTTCCTGGGAACGATGGTAAAATCAGAGTAACCCTTGCTTACATACAAGAGTATATTCAATTCAGAAATTGATATCTACGACAACCGACAATGAATACGAAAGCACAAACCTAATAACAACGTTGTTGACTATTTATTAGATTAATAACGTAACAAAAAAGCGCTTGTCGCAATTTGTTAAATTAATCGATCAGCACTGACTGCAACAGAAGGGAAATTTTATGTTTTAGACAAAAGGGTAACTTAAAGAGAAAATTTGTCATAAATAACAACTTTAATAAGTTTGGTATATGTGTAAAGTTTCGTAGTTGTATTACTAAACCTGCTACATCGTATTTGGTTAACACAAAACCTTTGTACATACTCACTGCATCTAAACCTTCTACATAGAAATTTTAAGTTGTAAATAATCTTAACACAAAAAGAACCAACGTAAAACAACGTTTGGATTAGGAGTAGGTACATTTTCTCGTGCCTTCCTGTTTTATTTAATAAAATGTAGGGATGTTACTGTCTTAGAAAAGGTTTCAAATTTATTTCATGTATTTCTGTTTACGTTATAACCACAGTTTTACGTAGCAACTGTGAATTCTCACGTATATCGTTTCCAATGAGACAGACTAGACAACGTGAATAAATATAGTTTTATATATAAACACTAAGAAAATTTATATTACTAATAACGTTCTTTACCGCAAAATCTCCGATTTTGTTTGTAAAATTAGCCAATGGAATTATAATAAAATTTATTGGACGAATAACGATTTGATCAAATTACACTATTTTATGCTTTCTGCATTTCCGGAATTCCAACAAACAAGAATACAGATTTTCGCCCTAAGGGCCAGCATCTTTGGCGCATTTTCCATGCACAGAACAGTACCTCCCGAAAGGCTCAAGTTAGACAAGCATTTTTATGGTTAATATCGCTGCGCATGGACGGATTTGAGTCTCAACATGGGTGCCACGTTACTCGAACCATCTGTGATTAAATCTCCATTATTAAAAAGCTTGCATTGCGCATGCGCACATCATTTTTATTATTTGCGATTGTCAGCTCCTTTAATAAGGTTGGGTCATCCAGTATGTGGTGTAATTTCAGTTTTTATGTGCAAATTTGGTGGGTTATTTACGAATAAACACAAATTTGGTTTAGTTTACTTGAATTTGTTTTCTTCCTTTTTAGAAATGTTTGTAAATGCGTAATTTTTGTTTAAATTTTATCGCATTGTAATTGTTCAATTTAGATAAGGTGTTAAAAGTACGACACATCTGGTGAAATTTAGGTGTTAGCTTTTATCTGGTCGTGGTATGAAGAATTGCGCGAATTTCGTGTGGAGAACTGGGGACGTTTAGCGCGTGGCTGGCGTTTATCTAGCTAATTGTGTTAGGCGATTGATTTGAGAATTCACGAGGAAGGAGATTGTTTTATGGTTAAATATTCAAGACAACGAAAAGACGGGTTTTTTTCTTTCATGGCGGTTTGAGAACGTGGACTTTTCCTTAGGCTACATTTTGGAGCAGTCAGCTTGTGAATGGAAAAACGCAATTCATCAGTATTGTCACAACGTGTGCGGAAGAAGTTTAGCAGTCTTAATAAAAGATTTAAGTTCGTCAAGTAAAGAAGTAAACGTTTCTTAAAACTTGTTGCCTATTTTGGGAAAAAGTTAGTGTGTTGTTGTAGCAAGTTGTTGCATAGTGAAGCTTTTGTTTAAGGTTTTCTTTTCATTAAAAGGTAAAAGTGTTTTACCGCCCTGAAAGAAATTTTGTTATTAAATTCAACACGCCACACTTTCTCATCAAGTTCGGTATTTCAAGAAGAAGTTCTTGAGGCGTTCATCGTCTGTGTGTCAGATTTGGTTACGTTTGAATATCGCAAATTTGTTACGACCAAATTGATTGGATTATTTAGTAATTGTAAGTTGTTGTTTTAATTTCTTTATGTGTTGCGTAATAAATTTTTGTGTTTGTCAATTAATTAACTGTGTGTTTAATCGAACCTAAAGTGGGACCCAGATAGAGCTTTCATTACAGATTTTTCTATTAATGCCTTATAGATGGAGAGCTGGCTACAGAAAAATGTTGATTTTTCCTGATAGTCAAGTAGGAATCGTTATGTCTGCCAGTAAGATCCTGTGGGTTAAGGCTGGGAGGGGCGGTCAAATATGTCAAATTTTAATACAACTTTACTTTTTTTGGGGTCTGGGGGCTTCGAAACGCCCATAAAGCTCAAAATTGGAATATCGAAAATTTATCACGATTACAGTACTTTCCTTTATACATACTTTGTATGTATAGTCGGAAAGTAAAAAAAAGTCATCAGTTACATACACGCCAATTGATGCAATGCTATATCTATATATTAAATAAGTCATAATGAAAATTGGCATAGGACACAGCAATATACAGTGTGTTACACATCTCTTTCATTGAAAAATTAACACTTATTTTCCATATGAAATTTTAGCGCGATTTAATAATCCAAGTATGTTAGTATGACCATTGTATTTATAAATACAATGGTATGACTATGAAATGAAAAAGCAAAAAACAAGAAAGAATGGACAAGGTTCATTTGCACAAAAGTGTGAATACTTATATGATAGAAAACTTGTGGTTAATATATTGCTGTGATACCATGCATAATTTTAGTTTGAGTAATTACTTAATTTATGATTATTAGAAAGACTGATTACGCTATGTAGTTAGAATGTAAGATAAAAATGAGACATTACTGCTTTTATCTAAATTGATAAGACATTGTAACATGATAAAGGTACAGATGATTCTTTAGAAATTACTTGTTGAGCTTTATTTTCGTTGAAAACCTTCTGCGTATTCCCAGGGGCACCGTTTGTGAACCACTGGGTTAGATTTAATTTACGTAGTATTGGGGAAAGGTGTAAGATGTTTGTAATTACTTTTAAATGTTGTCACGTATCTTCATGCACTTTTTTTCTAGTTTAAATTGGAGAAGCCGACTGTGTGATTAAAAAATGTGTCTCATTTATTTTTTTAAGTGAAGTCCCTGAAGCTCTGACATTTTCCTAGTTTGTATTTTTGTGTGGATCATGACCAGGTGGTTCACACAACGATATATATTTTCAGCTTTAGACAGTTATTTTAGTTATGACTATTTTTAAAGGTTTTAAAGGAGTTGTCTTATTATTAACTGTTTTGTTCTTGGAAACTGTGACCACAATACCCTTGATCATCGCTACTAAGATGCATACAACATTTGACACCAATCGACTTATAGGATCATAAGAAGTACAATTCAGGATTTATACGTTCTTAGGAAAAATTGTCGTTGCTGACGGAACGGACTGGCGGCCGGAAAAACAAATAAAAAATCACATTTTTATTGCTCTTTATTTCTCCAGTTCATTATCTAGACTAACTTCAGTGATTGATTATTACTTCATAATGAAGTTGTGGGTAAACGTAGCAACATAATTGAATTTGGAATCGAAATTAAAAGAGATTTATGCAAATAATATTAATGACAAACACCATTATATGAAACACCAAATTTATCAAAAGAGAGAAATAGATAGCCGTTGAAGTGCTCGAAGCGATGATAAAGGCCATATAGAAATAATCTTAAAATCGATACTGTTAATCAACTAATGGACAATGACGCATTATAAATGAAATTTGATTATAACACAAAGTAAATTATATGCTTATTACATGACATTTGTAGTTTTCAGTCTGCTTTATGATATGAGCAGATAATAAAAAGAAAATAGAGTAGATTTTATCATGTTCTCAGCATACGGAGAGATGGTCTCGCAGACGATTCTATTCCTATTTCCAGAATTTTATTTTGTGTCTAGATTACAACGCACTTTATTTCCATAAATTTCTTTTGAAAACAACATGTAATTCTTCAAGACATTTCTCCAAGAGTGGATCTAAATTTCGCAGAAGACTTGCTTTTTACAATAAGAGCGTTATTTATTGACATCTTAGAATGAGTTTGTTTACTGAAAGAAAATGCAGAGATATCTTATTTAACATTCGAGTGAAATATCGTAAATATGAAAAATGACATTTGTCGGAGTTTATAAAGTGATCTTTTGATAACATTTCAAGCTTCTCAAGTATCTCGGGCATTTACTTAGTGCAGATGCATTGAACCATTTAATTTGTTATGAGACATCCGAATATATAATGGAATGGTAACTAGGTAAAGTGTACAAATGGGGTTCAGTATTGAAAAAGACTGAAAGATTATAGAGGGATTGAACCACGTAACCCTTGCAATGTTATAGACTATAGAGAATAGTATTTTAACTGTAAGTTGTATTATCTAAGCAATTTTAAGGATTTTATCATTTTGACACCTGAGAGTTTAAAATTTAAATTTTGTTATGGGGTAAATTAAACATATTTTTAATGAACAGTAATTTAATTTAATTACAATATACATTCTCCTAAAATTAACATGTGGAACGTGGAAATAATGCATGAAGAATTGACTGAATTAAACAAGTATTTCGGGTGGAATATAGGTAATGGTAGTGAATCACTATTTTATATAGTTTTATAATGTTTTTTATTAGGTTGGATGTATGATTGAAAAAGTGCAGTGTGTGCTTGGCCGTTGGTAAACGTCGTTTGCCACCGTGGACGTAGAGAGGCGAGTCTAAGGGAGGGCTAGAGTACCACCACCCAAAATCGGAAAGCGCACCTCTGAACCTAAACAAAAGATGTGGAAAGCTGTAACATGGAACTAAATTGGGAAAACGAACATCCAATATAAGCAGAGCGTTGCATTTGAAGACGTACTTTTTTACCGGTTGATCTTTGAAAAGAAACATCCTTATAATTTTTAAACGAGTTTAATATTTATTGCGAGGTAGTGATATGCACATATTACACTACCTTTTATCACAAACTTCGTACACGCCGTCTACTTTATAGTTTTATTGCGTTTAGCTACTTTAGGTAATACACTATACGCTTCAGTGCACAATAAAAGCTACATAGTCCATTACGTTATGAGTAGAGTTTTAAAAATAAACTTTAAGTTTATCTTACAATATAACAGTTAACAAACAAATTGCACAAAAAACTTCACTTTTCATGTAATCAAGGTCTATAACCATTTTCAACTAAAAAATTTCAAACTAAATCTCCTCGTTTTTTATTCTATCGAATAAATCATTTTTGAAAAATGTAAAAAAAATTTGTGCTTCAATGAGTATACAAGAGGTTCGAAACATTCTTTTAGTTCAAATTTAATTTAACTATTAGTCCTTTGTTACTTATCATCTTTCCCTTTATTTTATTTATTTTTATTTTTAGCTTATTTTTATTTTATTTCTTATTTTTTTTTTAATTTTATTTTTCTTTTTTTTTTAAATTCTATTATCAAGTTATTCACCTTGCACCTGACAAAAGATATTAACAAGTTTTTAAACTTAGAAATATGCTGCAGGTATGAATTCAGTGTTGATATATTTTTTTTCTCTTTTCTTTTTCTCTCAAAATTTTTTTTTAAACGACCCATTCTAACGTGCCATAGTGAAAACACGCTATTGTAACGATTTATTTTCTTCATTACAAGTCTTATTAGTGTTCACGTTTATTATTTGTTGAATGATCCCCGTAACTTTTGGGAAGCAGTTTAATAGATGGCTTTATTTATTGTTGGAATTTGAATCATGCAATTTTAACGCGCATTTTGCCGGTGCCGTGCTTTTTGGTTGTCGATTGTCGACCTTTGTTTGTGATCTGCAATACTTCGACTTTATCGCTCGTTGTTTATATTGGTGCAGTTTTTATAAAAAATAAATCTTGTCAAAAACCTAAACTTGGAAAGAAATCAAATCCAAACTACAACCCAAAATTTTTTTTTAAACGACCCATTCTAACGTGCCATAGTGAAAACACGCTATTGTAACGATTTATTTTCTTCATTACAAGTCTTATTAGTGTTCACGTTTATTATTTGTTGAATGATCCCCGTAACTTTTGGGAAGCAGTTTAATAGATGGCTTTATTTATTGTTGGAATTTGAATCATGCAATTTTAACGCGCATTTTGCCGGCGCCGTGCTTTTTGGTTGTCGATTGTCGACCTTTGTTTGTGATCTGTAACACTTCGTTTAATCCAACAGCTGAGGCATTAGTTGAGAATGCATGGAATTTTAATTGCTCCCCATAACCTCCCCAATCCACAACAAAAGTGGTGGAGATGCACCCGTTAGTTCCTACCAGGGACAGTTGACTAAATTCGGGGGGAGGCGGCTACGCCAGACATATTCGAAGGTATCGAGTATCATCCATATCTCATTAATATCTGGCAATTGGATTCATTAAATTGGAAATTACGGAAATATTGTTAGGACGGATTCACTTAAAAACTCCAATAGGGAGGATATAATTGCGTTTTTCTTCTCGGCTGATATTTGTCATATTACAATTTCCATCGGCAAAGTAACAGGTACGATAATTAATCGGCCAATCGCTTCAGAAGGAAGTGGTAGACTCCAATAACATTCGCGTGTCCAAGTCGATCGCAATTTAATCAAGATCGCAAAGATAATAACAAATTACTTGAACGTAATAGCATATAATCCAGAAGAATACTAATACGCTAAAAGTTGTGAAAGTTGGCTGGAGGATCTAATCCCGATATCAACAGGTGGAAAATATGTCAAAGGTGTTGGCGTTCGAAATGGTGAGTTTAATCCAAGATATCTCGAACACGGGTTGTATGTAAAACGTCTTCGAAATTTAAGCTGGTCCCTTAAAACTAGATTTTGAACTACAACCCTACAATTAAAACCCTCGAAAATAAGAGGGTTAACACCGTAAAGGTATTTCTCTAGAGTCCCTTTTCGAGATTCATAATTATGTCTGCCTATTCGTGTGTCCGTGCCACGGCACATAGATATACACGGTGCCCATTATATATGGAATATAGTATATACCTCGGTAAATATCGAGTGTATACAACATTTTTACAACATTTTAATTCTCATAATAAGGCAGTATTCCATTGTTTTTATTTGAGAAAACAAATGAATAAAGAAAAACTGAAAGCTCTCTAAATTAGCACACCACGCTCGGGGATGGCGCCCAGATGTCGCCGACAGCACGTCATGTAGTACCATCTCTAAAGTTGTTAACACACATTTGACCCCAGCCAGCCAGCCATCCAGCGAAATTAAAAACTACATTTTTACAAATAAATTTGCAAAAATTAAGGAAATAGATATTGTCATGAAGATTTTCAGTACTAAACGTAATATCGGAAATGGTCTAACAGAAATCAAACACCCCGTTTCCGAAATAGACAAACTAAACGCTATCAGTGCAAATTCATTTAGTGACATGCGATAAAAATGGGAATGTACCCTCCCCTATTTATTTTCTTAATTTCTTGTTTAGGGAGGTGAAATCGAATAAAGTATAATATACAGTTCTACTTTAAGGTTAGGGCCTAAAATTATGTAAAGGAAAAATTTGTGCTTACATAGGCAAACGAAGTCAAAAACGAATGAAATATATTAATAGCGCTCGATTAGTTTAATGTTGGAGGGCTAAAATCGTAAAGGTATCCCCCAAATTTTTATTTTTTTCAGAATCTTATTTTAGGGAAATGCGCAAACGAAAAATGGAGGTGTGCCTATATCTGCAAACAAATGAAGTATATAGCGTTCAATTAATTTAATGTTAAGTGGCCAAAATCGTGAAGTTGGCACCCCCAACATTGTTTTTTCAATGTCTTTTTTTAGAGAAATGTGCAAACGAAAAATCTAAGTGTGCCTAAATGTGCAAACGAAGGAACTATTTGACGTTTCATTATGTTAATGTTGGGGGGCTAAAATCGTGAAGTTACCCCCCCTTCCCCCAAATTTGTTTTTTCAATGTCTTTTTTTAGGGAAATGTGCAAACGAAAAATCGAAGTGTGCCTATAAATGTGCAATCAATGTGCAAACGAAGGCAGTATTGACGTTTCATTATGTTAATTTTGGGGGGCTAACTTCTCGCGAGTAAGTTACCATATCAATTTTAGCTTCACAAGAGGAAATGTTTACGTGGGCTATCTATCAATTAATTCGTTTTTGGCATTACGTTCTAACCCTAGATTAAAAATGCCATATTTTAGGCGCGATCGGAAACATTCGTTCTTGGCATTAAGTTGTAATAACGTTAGATTAAACATTCTATATCTCCGTTAATGTGTTAAGGACTTTTCGGTTCTCGACTATGGAGAAACAACTTAATGCGCGTCTTTCGGTTGAATTATGTAGACACGGCACGTTTTACATCTTCTGAATATTAAATGCACGTTATGAATCCACCTAGAGGTTAAGTGGTGTACAATATTCCATATAATATTGTTACAAATTTTTACACAACCAGCTAAAGGGATGAATATGTATGGCCATGGGGGATAGGAAGTTTAGTGAATTTAGCAAAAATGATAACAGCAATAGTTTTTACATTTTTAAAGCGAGAAAAACCCTCATCATATACCGAGATGCGATAAAAATTGTAAGCTTAGTGTGTTAAGGTGTTATTCAAGCATGTTACTATTACGGAATGATACTATAATGAAATTCTAAAGGGGCCATATATCAAATGAAAATGTAAAGTGGCTTAGAGAGCAAAACTAATGAAACTGAATGAATTTATGAACACTTATTTCTAATTCTCAGCTGTCATTGTGCCAACATTTGTTAAATTTCTTTTTTAAAATTGAAAAAGTACAGTTAACCTATTCCGTTCTAATATGAAATATCGAGGAACTGCCACCGATTAGAAAAATTGGCAGTTCCACAGCGCAGAAGACATAAACGTTGAAAGCTTTACCGTTGCTTTAGCCACAAATTCTTATCACTACCTTTCGAGATAGTACTAAATGGATACACTACACATTTATTCCTTTGTCCATTATATGTGCGCATCTTCATCTAGCTAAAACAAGACGTTCATAAAACATTCCGTAATCAATGCGTGGCAGACCTTTCGTAAATGGCATCGTTACGCACTCGCGCATAATGCCTGCATGTATTTTTTTCAACTCCTACATTTTTTATCCAATTCAGTTATACCTAACACAAAGAATTAGGATTACAATGTGTACTTCTCTACTTAATGTTAATATTACTTGACATAAAATATTAAAAACGAGCCGCGTTTCACTTGGCACACAATTTGCATCACAGCTAGCTCCGGCAGTGTTGTATGTGAGTTTTTAAATGCGATCGATTTTGCACAAAATCACAAAATCTGCATTGTCACGAATGTTTGCACAATCGCTAAATGCATTACATTGTTAAAACTCGCTTGTGTAAAATTTTATTCTCATTAATTGCTTTTTGAACAACTTCAATGGCAACAGGGAATTACCTTGATTAAATTATGGGAATGTCGATATGTTTGGCCTTTTTGGAATGTTTACAATTTTCATCCAAATAGAAACAAAAGCTAACAAAAGTAACGTTACAAAATTATGCAATATTTGGTACGCTAGGTTATAGCATTGAATTTATAACTAAATTCAATGGTTATAGCATTAAGTACGAATTTAAACAATGAAAGGCAATAGTGCTACATGCAGCGCTTCAAAAAACAAAATTTTATTATCCCATTTATTGAGAGCTTATAGACTTTGTTTTATTTGTGCGCATTGCAAGTTTATTTTTCCAGGAAATTCATCTCCATTTTGCTAAGTATAATAACTAAGTGGGCTTCAACTAATCCATGGCTCAGTAATACTAATCCCTCACCCGTGCAGATTAAAGTCAAAGCACTTGCGACCGGTTCAAGGAAAGCGAGTAGAAGAATTCTCAGTTACATTTTTACGAGATGATCTGATCTGGAGTTTCCGGTTCAAATCCAGCATCTTCCCCCGATCCCACTAGAACTCTGCTAAATGAAACTAGCCGTTACTTTTTGACGAAACTGCTTGGGGTTGGGAGCAGCTGGGGACTTTGAAGAATGTTCTTTGCCTTTTGACGAATGAAATGGAGGTACCGTTATTTAAACAATTTTTTACGGAAAAAGGGCAATTCTTAGAATTAATAAAAATAAATGGAACCTATAGATTAAAGACTAATTTGTACCCCCACAATTAGAATTTGTACCCGCTTAGTTCCGCCAGAAAACCGAGTCTAAGGTGGGGGTGCTAACTTGAAATCAAGTTAGCACCCCCACTTTTTACGATTGCAATTTTATTAGTCGCATTAAAAACTATGAACTAAAGACGAATTTGTACCCAAATTAAATTTTCATTGTTAATTTATACATATTATATTATCAGAATTATTAGAAAGAAACGGAACGTATAAATTAAAGATTAATTTGTACCCACAAAATTAGAATTTGTACCCGCTTAGTTCCGCCGGAAAACCGATTCGAAGGATTGATTTCAAGTTAGCACTCCCATTTAGTTTTATTAGTCGCATCAAAAACTATGAATTAAAGACTAATTTGTACCAACGTTAGATTTTTATTGTTTAAACAATTTATACATTATTTAAACAATTTTTTTTCTATAAATTCTCGGAATTAGTAAAAAGAAATGAAACGTATAAATTAAGGACTAATTTGTACACGCAAACATTTTTTTGTACACAAATTATATTATTAGGAAGTCATCTGAGCCAGGGGGATGTTGGGAGGGAATATCGAGTCTTAATCCTACAAATAACCAAATGTCCAACTGCGCTGAATTGGGATACGTATTCTTGTAAAAAATTAAAAAAAACTTTTTATGCAAAGAATCGAACACGGGCCCCCCGGTTGCAAGCCGAGGATACCACCAGACCATTATAGATACATTCAATCGTTATTAAACTTGTTGCATTTATTGCATAGTATCAGTTCGCATTCCCAAATAGTTGTGGGGAAGAGTACATGCATGTAGCTTAAGTATGTCTAAGTTTTTTATATGTCCAGGGACCTAGCAGAGCAAGGTCAGCAGAACACAATCAAACATACTGCATAATTAGGTGCTAATTAGGGGCAAATTAAGTGCCCTATTCCCGAATTAAATGCTCCTTTTTTTTTAAAATTATTACATGTTCTGCCAGGTGCATAAACTCATCAGACCACTACCTCAAAAAACCAAGAAAATGAAAAGTGAACTAACTATAATTAGATGCTAATTAGGTGCTAATTAAGTGCCCTATCCCCGAATTAAATTGCTCCTTTTTTTAAAACTATTGCATGTTCTGCCAGGTTCATAAAGAAGGAGCACTTAATTAGGGAATAAGACACTTAATTAGCACCTAATTAGCACCTAATTATAGTTAGTTCACTTTTCATTTTCTTGGGTTTTTAAAGTAGTGCTCTGCTGAGTTCATATGAACCTGCCCGAACATGTCATAAATTAAAACGGGCCGGCCCGTGTAGCGTAGCCGGCCCGTGTAGCGCAGTTCAGTGGAAGCTAGACCACGGTACAGGGTCCCTGGTTCGAATCCGGGTTCGGGCATGGATATTTGTAAATGTATAGTGGGTTGGGTTGGTAGAGCAGCCTCGGCTGAAACCCCGCCCACTTAAAAATAAAGGCAAAATAAAAAAAAATAAATAAATAAAAAAAAGGAGCATTTAATTCGAGAATAAGGCACTTAATTAGCACCTAATTATAGTTAGTTCACTTTTCATTTTCTTGGTTTTTTGAGGTAGTGTTCTGCTGAGTTCATATGAACCTGGCAAAACAAATGAAAAATAGGAATTTTTAATCAAATCAAATTGTGTTTTGAGTCAGTTCTTCGATTCGAAGTGAAGTATTAAGCTCTCTCTCTCTCTCTCTCTCTCTCTCTCTCTCTCTCTCTCTCTCTCTCTCTCTCTCTCTCTCTCTCTCTCTCTCTCTTCTATCTCTCTCTCTCTCTCTCTCTCTCTCTCTCTCTCTCTCTCTTCTCGTTATAAGTGTATTGCTTGTAACGTGAAACACACGTGCATGGTTTTCTAATAAAACGTCTCATCGAAAGGAATTGGTTTCTACAACCTATAACTTTCATCCGCGACTCCTACTTAAGATGGGGGGGGGGGGGGGTTAGAAATTGATTTTATCTTTCATGATATTCTAATGAAATGTCTCAATAAAAGGAATTAGTTTCTACCAACCACTGTCCTCCTCCTCGGCCCCTTAAGATGATTGGTTCTAATATCTCTGGAGCGAAGTGTCGGAGGAGATACTCACAAAGGGCGACTGGCACGTTTGGAAGAAATATATCCACTAGTGATGTCTATCTCGAAAAGTGTTAGAAGAGGATACTCATAAAGGGCAAGGGGAACGTCTGACCTAGACAAATCTACTAATGATATTAAATGCAGAACGGAGTGACTGAGAAGGGTACTTAGTGTGAATATCTCGAAAATGGGGAGTCGACGGAAGGTACAAAGGGAAATTGCAAGATTGCGGAGAATATTTCTAAGGGCTTGAATCTTCTTACATTATAAAGCGTATATTTTGAATTTATGCCAGGCGGCCGTTAAATGCTTATCTTAGAATCAGTTTTCCGGCGGAACCAAGCGGGTACAAATTCTAATGTTGTGGGTACAAATTAGTCTTCAATTTATACGTTCCATTTATAAATTGTTTAAACAATGAAAATCTAACTTGGGTCCAAATTAGTCTTTAATTCATAGTTTTTGATGCGAAATGTCAATCGGAAAAAATGCGGGTGCTAACTTGATTTCTAGTTAGCACCCCCACTTTAAAAATCGCTTTTCCCGCAGAACTAAGCGGACTACAATTCTAATTTTTTACTTGATTTGGGCAAAGTGGCGGTGCCAACTTTATCGACCTGGTCCTATCGGTTGCGATATTTTCATCAAATATTTAATTTACACGGGTTTTTCACGATGAGCCTCAAGAGACGTTAAAGATAATTTTATTAAACTGTACACATAAGACTAGTGCAGCTCCAAAAACCAATCACCGTCTTAATTACTTTGTAAAATTGTGAGTGCCCACAATGGCAGATTACCACTAAAAATAGCCATGTCTAATTGTTTATTGGTTCGTGTTTTATGTACTACCAATACCGAACGGCTCACCCAATTCAAAACATGCCTGATCAGCAGTTTCCACGCTACGAGCTTGTCTCATGATGAGCTGAGTAATATAATACTCCATTAAAAAAGACGGCTCATGTAATTAAAGAA
The DNA here is from genome assembly GCF_008802855.1 of Photinus pyralis. Taxonomy (NCBI): domain Eukaryota; kingdom Metazoa; phylum Arthropoda; class Insecta; order Coleoptera; family Lampyridae; genus Photinus; species Photinus pyralis. The sequence continues at coordinate 16,965,151 of NW_022170509.1, forward strand.
CAAAATCCCATACAAAATGAATAGGTAGAAATGGCACATATTTCGTTGACCGCAATCATTCTTTGCACCATCACTACTACTACTAAATTAAACTCGAATTACGTATATCTTCATGCGTATTTAAAGAACGATTATTAAATAGTGTAAATGTGACAATTTATATTTGATTGCTTAGAATTACGCATTGTTTATTAGGATATAAATTCAAGTAGGTATCTGGCCAGTAGAGATACTTTTTTGAACATAATTAGGGATTAGGTAAGAATTTGTTAGACTTCAGTGTTTAATTATTATTAAATTATTAAATGTATTCTGTTCTGAGAGTAATTTTCATGACAGTTATTGCTTTTTACAAAGGGAGTGAAAAGGTTTGTTTCAAAGACACTCCAATATGAAAGTTTCGTAATTATTTCGTATTTAACTTTCTAAATATTTCTGCCAATTAGTTTGAGTTAGTATTTTATAAGACTATCAGTAGAAGAAAATATATTGCATTCTTTCCTATTCTTAACCCATTATTACCTGAGCTAACCTGGGAAGTAAATGTACGAGGTCTCAATGTACTACAACAAAAGAAGTCGAAGAAAATTGCAAGAAGAATTTAATACATCGAACCACATCACGAACCTGAGAATATTACCAAACTTTCGAGACAAAACATAGATTTAGATAAATCATTCGATCGAGTTCCGCGATTTAAGCTATGGAAATATCACAGGCTCTCATAACAGCTCTTAAAACCATATGCAGAGTGTATAGGAGCTACATAAGAACAAATGAGTGACGGGTTACGACAAGGACAATTCTATTTATAATCATGATAGATAACACAATAAAGGAAGTAAAAAACAGCACGAAGAAACTATGGGCATGGTACAATCGAATAAAAAATAGGTACATTCCTTGGGGGAAGGTAAGTATACAACATAAAACTAAATGACAAGCTAGAAGACCATTTCAGACCAATAATGCCCTATGGCAGCGAGAGCTGGGTGCTGAACGAATCACAAAAAAACAGAAATGAAGTACTTCAGAAAGATAAGAGGAGGAAAACCCGATGGAATTCCAAGTAAGAAAAGACTTGCCAGTGGAAGCTCTAATAAGCAAAAATAAAAATTTGCAATACGTGTATGATCCTAACATCAATAATTGCCATTTCTGCAAAAAAATTTGTTCTTAACTAAATTTAACCTTTATACACATGCCAAGCCATTTTAAAAAATACGATTTATCTAGTGCTTCAAAGGGGTTGACAAGAAAACGGCTACCCTGTATGTCAACAAAATGTTTTGTCGATAAAATCTATCCATAAATGGAAATTCAATATAACAATAGTACAAACGAGGTACTCACAAAGTGAAGATGAAAGTTCTTTATTTTCACTCTGTGGGTACCCGGTCCCGACAGTCCGTTTGCGAGATACTTGCATTTGAAATTGCAATAGATCGTTTGTGCACCGGTCCATCACATAAGGGACATTTTTGTTCTTTCGAAGGGAATGGAACTTTTGCAAAGCTTTTTCGTGAACAATCAAACACTAACGATTGGCGCATTTAGCTGGTGCTTCCAATATCGTGCCCTCGCCCCTCACTGCGATGTTATTAAAAGGTTGCAAGACAATGTGATGGCACATGCTGCTACTTTACGATTTCATATTTATTCCACAAACAAAAATCAGATCGTGCTCTCGAATTACAAAGATTTTTGTACATTGAACCGCTCGATTTGATTCATTATGCAAATTACTACTGTAGAGGACACTTTTAGGGGGTTAATATACGAACCGTGTTGGATTTTTTGCCACACATCCAAAAATTAATATTAAATCAGCCTAAAAAGCACAAAAGTGGAAGCTTAAATGATTTATGGTGTAGAAAACGCTTATACTCTCGTGTATTGATTTTTCTTTAAAAAAAGAAAAGTGCTTTCGAGAGGAAAATTTCAGTTAATTACCTATTGTATTTCATAGACAATTAAAAAATATGAGTAAATGTCTGGCAGTTAAACTTTTTGGTGGGTTTCATCCGGCAGACACACGTTTTGCATACAATAAAACGGAGGTAAAACTGCACTTAACAATATTGAAGTTATAATGAAATGCAGAGAATAAGTAACTGTACGTTGTGTGTAATGAAAATCTAACGCCGGATATGAGGGATCGTGCACAAACTGCATTTAATTTTGAATTAAATGGCAATTGTGGGTAGAAGAAACGTGTTTGGTTTTACAAAGTTGATCGTATATTATAAACCTTTCTCCATCAACAATGCCTTCCACTTTGCTTATACACTCGTTGTTTATTTATGAAATTGGTTTCCTCGTTGCTGATTTATTAAAAATTATATGCGAGTCTTGACACATTGTCGACTGGAAATTTTACATCAATCTTGATATCCCCAAAACAGAATCCCAAATTTACATAATTAAGAAATCTGCTATGACCGAACTTTTAGAAGTTAAAATAGAGCTCGGTTTTTCTTTGTAGTAATCTGAATTGTCTATCTCTGCATTTACATAAGCCCTTTCTATCTAAGAATGTTAGCAAGCGCTTTCAAACAGGTTTACAGTATGCAAATCAAAATTAACTTCAAAGTGCCTATCTCTTAATTAACGTTCATACATTAAAATATTTTGCAAAGTGTCCTCCTACTGAAAAATCCATGTCTTAACAATATATCGGTTCGATGGAAACTCTTGCTCATTAATTAAAGTGGCCACTTGAGGTGAGATAATATTTTAAGGAGAATTATTCACCTTGTTAATTTTCTGCTAAACAATTAACCCCGCAATAAATAAGGTATCGATCGACATGCTTTTACCGGAACAAGCCCTTAATAAACTCTGATAAACTACGCAAAATAATTGGTTATCAGGTTTACCTCACACTATTTTTAGTATACCTTTGAGCTAAATTACTAACCACTATCGTCGGTTTGGGGAAATACTTTTTTCATTCCCTAATCAGGACGAGTTTCCCCGTGCAATTACTGCACTGTAACGTCGAAGTGATACGTTGAGCTTTAAAAACTGCACGCCAAGTAGATGACCACACTTGGGGACTGGCATGTTGTGCAACCCCAATGAGTTGCACTATACTTCGCGCTGGAGTGTCAACATCAATATTTTCAAAACTTTCTTTTACTATAATTTTGTGCTTATTTTGTGCTAATTTTGCTGAAAATTAAAAATTTTGTGCTTGTCGGGTTAATGAGCAATTCAACTGATGACACTCCAACTAAACGCTGGAGTGTCAACATCGATATTTTCAAAATTTTCTATTACTATAATTTTGTGCTCATTTTGTGCTAATTTAAAATTTTGTGCTCATCACGTTAATGAGTAATTCATTTTTTTTCTGATCACACTCACTTCACAACTTCGCGCTGTGGTGTCAACATTGGTATTTTCAAAATTGTTTATTGCATTAATTTGGTCTCTTTTTTTGCTATTTTCTGCTAATTTACAATTGTGTGCGAGTCACGGTAGAATTTCTAATTTTTTGGGATGGGCCGCTAGCTTCTCACTGTAGCGTCAACATATATGTATACTTTAAACATTTCATTTTATTCACGTTTTGGGCTAACTTGTCCTGCTAATTTAAAGTCTGGTACTCACCCCGTCATTGGGAAATTCAAATTTTTCGCATGAACTCGCTTGAGCTAGGTGGATATAATTTCGATCGCCGTTTTGTGGACAAAATTTCATCAAATGTTGACATTTTAGATCTTTTTAAGTAAATTTTAAAGAATAAAATTTTCCGTCTGTGTGTACGTCAGTGCGTACCTATGTACATTGTGCGTTGGGGGTTTTCCTAGGTAACGGCTCGACGGATTTTGTTCAAATGTTGTTATGCATTGCTGTGTGCAACTACACGACTCACTAAACACCCATCCAGCTAGGTCAAAACAAATCAAAATTGAAACTGAGAATTTTATCATCTCTCCTTGTACACATTCGGCATCTGCTAAAGAAAAGTCCTAATATTGACTTAATATTTCTCAATTTGAGAGACTTGGTGGCCTCGATCAATTTCCGAAGAGTCAACCACACACATTTTCATTAACACCTGACATAATTCTTGGGCACGAAAAGAACTTGACATGAAAAACTCTATCCGGGTGGCACAATGGATTCGAATAGACACAATTAATTGATTGACAAACATTTATTCCAAAACACAACGAAACAAAAAGAAAAGCTTAAAAAGCTTGTTTAGACACATTACACGACGCAGGCGGACAAACTAATAAAACAAGAAACCTTAAAATTACTTACAGTGTTTTCTCAGCAATCCAAATAATCCGGCCGAGATTAGCCACATAAGACGCACTTAACTGTAATGTAAAATTGCGATACATATTACCCATCTCACTCACCGAAGCTTCCTGCACCCCACAGTCCATAGTGGCAGGAGTGTGAGTTTGTTAGACGTGCGACTTTGATGCTTAAACGTATAGCGTTCGTGTTATTGAACGCTATTACAACTGCGGTAATCGACTATTCTTTACGAAACGCCGATGTACTGAAGCATCTCGGAATAAGCTTCATCTAAATTAATCGAGTTGCGCCTCTTTATATTTCTCAGTCGACGCTCTAATTTAAATTTAGTGTTCTCGCTCTATCTAGGTATTTTCTTTGTAAACCCGTTTAGTTTAAATGTCAGTTATTTCTATAGTGGATTTGTTATTTCCTTAGTTCTTTGGTTCGCCACTAGAGGTCGTAATCTTCTTTGCTTTTCTGCATGCACATTTCCTGTACTTCTTTCCTACATAGACGATTTGGCCATCATATTTGTTGCGTGCAAATTTTTCTTTTATTTGACTTAGTGTCTACCTGTTTTAATAATAATAATAATGTTTATTTACGCCTAGGGCAATTTACAATATAATATACTATAATAATAAATAATCGTAGCTAACAACTACGTGTACCTAAGTAGATGACACGAAATAATTAAATTTAAATATTGATATAATAACACGCAACGTCATTCAGTTAAAAGTATTATAGTATTCCATTTGAAAATCGGGAGAGACCCACTAAATAAATCGATTTTATCATTAAAATTGTTCAATAACTCCAACAATCGATTTCGAGGGCTGTTACGAAGGTAAAGAGTTCGATTAGGTCTCATGTAAAGAAGCCTCGAAGATCGAACGAATCTTTGAGGAACATTAAAGTAAATGTCAGACAAGATAGTATGACAGTTTATGTGGCCGTTTAATAACTTAAAGCCGAACTGCAGGGTAAGTAGTGTTCTTCGATTTTCTAACCGCATGATATTGAGATATAGTCTTACGTCATTGGTTCTTTCAAACACGATTCCTGCCAAAGAGAGCTTATATTTTAACAATCGAAGAAAATAGGAAAACAAAACTAAAAAATTCGAAGGTTGTTTTAGCTATATGGCACCATTGCTATTAAATTCAATTCCTACTGAGTTTTTTAATAACAATTTCAATCATTTTTGCAGAGAAGTAGGCGAATTTGTAAGTCAAACTAACTTGTAAGACGATTACAGTGTTTTTTTTACCCTATGTTAAAGGATGAATTGAAAAACGGCTTAGCCGAATTCATACCCTTTTGAGCGTTCTTACCTTATTTATTTAGTGTTTTTGCTTTCTTTATTTCATTTTGTTAAATGTAAGGCTCAATAAACTTTATTATTATTATTATTATTATCTTAGCGAGATTGACATTGGCGACGTCACGTGAGACATTACATTACCTACTTCGAAAATGTACACCTGGAGATATACCTAATCGTTCCTGTCTGTCTAACTGCAAGTAATTTACGAAACCTTTTGGAGAATATTAGCTTTGTGAATCACTTCGATATTTCTGATCCTACGTATTTTTCTTTTGTCGTTACCGATTACGATTCTTAATTACGTTATTTGTATATCACTCCGAAGTGTTCATACTATCCTATTTATATCTCGAATTAAGTAAATTACATTGCTGTTGTACAGAAATTAGTTTATTTGTGCATATTAAAGTAGTTATTCTTGAGTTAACGTCACGTTCACACTATTATAACCGATTTGTACGGACGATCCGTGGTTGAGTCAAAATTTTGCTCTTGCAAGTGTAAAGTCATTATTATTGATTCCGATTTTATTATAATATTATTATAAGTGTTTGGTCGACTTCCTCACCATTGAAAACCCTCATCCCGACGTTTAAAGTGCGTTAATTGGTCCACACAGGTGAAAAAACCATGAATACACGACTTCCGGTGCAAAATGCGGTTTAGCAAACGGCAGATTCGTATTCAGCGGGGTAGAAATATGGAATATCAGTCGTTTGCTCAATTGTTACCCGATTTGCTTCTAGAATTCCGATAGTGAGGGGGAATATGAAGGGGAAATTGAATGTTTAGAGACGTATTGGAGGGATCGGTGGAGACGAAGAAAACGGAAATATATTGATGATTTGAAGAAGGGATGCAGACCGATGAATCTGAGAATTTTAAAATTATTCAATATTTTTTTTCTTTCAACAATTGTATGTATAGGAAACGACCGAATATTCGTTGCAAGTAGGTAGCTAATTCTATGATAACGTGATTTTTTGAAATTCAAGCCTTTGAAATTTTCATAGTTGCGAAGATGGGAAGGTTGGGGAAGTTTCAGGATAGATAAAGGGTAGTAAATCAATCCTTCGAGAACCGCTGGTACGGCCGAATTATTTCCAACTTGGGACATCTTTATGCGTAGATCCTGAGCTATTAGTTCCAAATTCTTTCAGCTGATCTTCGATTTGGTTAGGTATTTAAAACAGCGGAATTTATCGTAACAAAACTGCAATGTAGTTTTTCTATCAATAACTCCATTATGTTTTACTTGATGTGCTGCACCCAAAATTTCGAGTTTTCCGCCGCCGTTTTTATGGATCATTTCAAATGGCGTAGTGTGCGTGTTGGATGTGAACATGCTGTTACAGAATAAGACATTTAAATTACATTTTCATGTTATAAAAGGAAACTTATTATAATTTCAAATAAATGCTCATCTGTCTAAAATTTTTTATCTAAAATTTTGGCAATTGTGTTGTAGCAGAAGAAAACATAACGATTGCTATCTTCGAAAGATTTATTGCAGAAGTATGAAAAGACAAATTCTTTTCGCTGAATTTGGAAGCTGGAGAATACAAACGTGTTTTACAGGAAAATATGGTGAGGGTGGCAAAAGCATTGTTTAGGTTTTTATTGCGCGCCCGAGACAACCTCTAAAATAATAATTTATCATAAATGCGATCGTCGAAGAACAAAGGGGTGTAAGAAACAGCCAACCGGAGAGTTGTGTGTCGCAAGTGCAGGTTAATGAGGCCGTAACGAGACGCATACAAGTTTGTAGGGTTTTTATACCCATACAAATAAACGCCGGTGGACGCTGGTAAAGTGCGCGGGACGTCGAGCGCTAACAAACAGGGGTTGCAGAGACGGCATTTGATACAGGGCACGCGAGTCCTTCAGTCTTTTGCCACCAGTGCCGCGAAGTGGGCGGCGAGGCTTCCGTCCACATGTTATACCTTTTCGGCTGTTGCACGCGCACGCTAATCCCAAAGTGAGTGTCGCGTGCGATGCTCTAATTAACCCTTCAAAAACACAAGTTCGAATTTATTTTATGTTTCATAAACCACGTGGGTTTTCGGCGTAAAAATATTTACAAAAAAATTTCGAACTGCGGTAAGTTTTGCATGCCTCCCATTTGTTGTCCCCGATTTAATTACTTTTAATGTTAATCCGCTAAAAATCTAAAACATTTCCGAATCAATATTATGCGGAATTTATTCGCCATTTAAAAACGCACAGCAAATGGAATTCTATGTATTTGTGGCGAAATAATGGAGACAAGTAATTTTGAAATTTTCGAACGGGTGCGTGCTGAAAGTGCTTATATTCGCGCGAATGAAACAACCCGGTGTTGTTTTAATCAACAGAAATCCTCGTAGCAATCTGCTCAATTACTGTTTTAATCCCCACGAGACCAACTTTATCTATTTGCGAAAAACAAGAACAGTTAGAACATTGTAATTATTTTTTCCCTTTCTTAAAGAATCGCGACATTACGGATTATTGGTGCTTGTAACTTTATGTAGATGAGTATAATTATTAGCGATTCTGGGCTATGGAAATAAAAATCATGTAGGGCTTAGCGTGATATAAAGGAAATTGGTTCTATATGAATTTTCCAATTCTAGAGGTAGCAAGTGGAATGAACAAAGGGGTAGTCATTTTAAAATAAAAATGCTAGTCTTAGCTTATAAGCTTTTCGCTAATTGTTTTATGTCGGTTATGTGCTAATACTCTCTATAATCCGAGATCAGTTTTGCATTACTATCCAACTAAATATTTCATTATGGCATACAATCTTTAAATTGAAAGACAATGTGTAGTACAAACTAAATAGGAATTCTACATTATAAAGGGCGCATTTAAATTTACCGTCACGAAAGTATGAATCACGATTCACGAGTTAATTCGTGGGTTTTACATTCGAGTTGTTATTTTCCTTAAATAAACAATCACAGGAACCAGGAAATGGTTCTCGCATCTGACGCACATTGATAAAATCTAACGCCACGTTCGAGCAAAGAAATTGAAATTATATCAGCTCTACATTAGTGGAGTATGGCCAATTTTTTTGCTGGTGCAATTTTGCAACGGACTTGATATTTAACTGAAAAAATAATCTGTGGTGAGGATTGAGGATTTTTTTTTAAGTCGGTCCAGAAATCATCCCTGGGGAGCATGTGCCATGTTCGGAAAATGCCACTAACATAATCTTTAGATTTTTCTCCTTCGCCTTTCCTTTTTTACCAAAAATCGACTACACCAAAATTTCTCGGGAAAACACTTTTTCTTATTAATTTTGGTGCGTAGAATCCAAATCAATTCGTTCTTTCTCGATCAGACTTCACAATCAAAAGTTATAGACTAAAAACCAATTTCGAAAAAAAATTCAAAGGGCTGTAACTTTTGAAGTAGTAGCCCAATCTTGGAACTGTTTGAAATTATTGATTCTACAGGCCACATTCTATAAGAAATTTTTTTTTCCGGGTCGATCTGAGACAATTTTTTTTTCGGGGTTCAAAAAAAGGCAGTGTATAACCTTCCTTTTTTTACCTAAAATCGACTGCACCAAAATTTCTCGGGAAAACACTTTTTCTTATTAATTTTGGTGCGTAGAATCCAAATCAATTCGTTCTTTCTCGATCAGACTTCACAATCAAAAGTTATAGACTAGAAACCAATTTCGAAAAAAAATTCAAAGGGCTGTAACTTTTGAAGTAGTAGCCCAATCTTGGAACTGTTTGAAATTATGGATTCTACAGGCCACATTCTATAAGAAAATTTTTTTTCCGGGTCGATCTGAGACAATTTTTTTGTCGGGGCTCAAAAAAAGGCAGTGTATAACCTTCCTTTTTTACCAAAAATCGACTACACCAAAATTTCTCGGGATAACACTTTTTCTTATTAATTTGGGTGCGTAGAATCCAAATCAATTCGTACTTTTTCGATCAGTCTTCTCAATCAAAAGTTATAGACTAGAAACCAATTTCGAAAAAAAATTCAAAGGGCTGTAACTTTTGAACTAGTAGCCCAATCTTGGAACTGTTTGAAATTATGGATTCTACAGGCGACATTTCTATAAGAAAATTTTTTTTCCGGGTCGATCTGAGACAATTTTTTTTTTCGGGGCTCAAAAAAAGGCAGTTATAACCTTCCTTTTTTTACCAAAAATCGACTACACCAAAATTTCTGGGGAAAACACTTTTTCTTATTAATTTGGGTGCGTAGAATCCAAATCAATTCGTACTTTTTCGATCAGACTTCTTAATCAAAAGTTATAGACTAGAACCCAATTTCGAAAACATATTCAAAGGGCTGTAACTTTTGAACTAGTAGCCCAATCTTGGAACTGTTTGAAATTATGGATTCTACAGGGCACATTCTATAAGAAAATTTCTTTCCCCGGTCGATCCGAGACAATTTTTTCTTGGGGGCTCAAAAAAAGGCAATTTTACGAGTAAAATAGCTTTGTGAAAAACTGAAATTCTCAACTTTTGTCATTAAAATTTGGGGAAATAGATGTCCGCACTGAGAACTACTTAAGAACAAGAATGAGAGTTGTTGGAGAACGTTTAATTTTTACAGACAGCTCCCGAAACGAGTACACCTTCCTCCTTGCCAAGAATAAAGACGTAAAGGCTGCGGTGAAAAAACGAAATATGGTTTTGCTATGATGAGCTTCTTCAGGAACACTTCGGAGTTTAAAAGGCAATCATACAATTTAAAAAAAAATTAGATGGATTTTTTGCAAAGGAGATTAAAGGGCGTTACTAAAGCTTTTATGCTTATACACAGATGCGCAGCACTTAAAAATTTCCGGAACCGTTTATCGTAAAAAAACGTTTTTGTAAGCTCATAATAAGTTATGCTTTGTGTAAAAAAATTTTTTTACGGTCATAATTGGTGAAGATTTTGAAGGGGTAGTGGGTGTTTTTATCCCCAGCTTCGAAGCCACTGGAAAAGTACGCTTTTGGGACGCCCATTTGAACCGCTAGTGGTTTCTACACAAGAAAGGTCATCAGCTGATCATTTTCGGTAAACATCAACTTTATCTTGAAAAACATGGTCAAAACATTTTTTTTACTATTCCAAAGAATATCGCTTGCCATCCAACGTGGAAACGCCGCTAGCATTAGGGGCACCCTCCCAGATCATCCAGGAATGGACGAAATATTTTCATTGTGAAAATGAATCATGGCAGAAAACTCAAGTGGATACTTGCTGAGCTCTCCAAGGCTTCTACTGACGCTACTTGCGTCCATCACATTATATTAAGATTATTGTTGTTACCTACTCATACTCTTAGTTTAGTTTAAATTCAATAACCACTTATTATTTAATTTAAATAAAATACAAAATGTTATCTTCCAATTATTAAACAAAATTTATTTAAACGTTGGACCAAGTAACAAAACCAAACGTTAACTAATAATTGCAAAATTAAAAAAAAATAATAACCAATCATACACAGTTACATTAAATGGAAATGACCTCCGTTAGCAGTAATTCTGCATTGACTGTCGTAACACACAGGAAAGTTCCCGGAGTGTTCCGAATTTTGTCGCAAGTTGCAACAAAGCGTTCTTTTAATTGGTCAACATTTTCAACTGGAGTAGCGTAGACTAGGGTTTTGAGATGGTCCCAAGAGAAAAGATCTAAAAAAAAGTTCGGGAGATCGCGGGGGCCAAGAGTGAGGACCTCTTCGACCAATCCAACGGTCTTGGTATTCGTTGTCCAAGTTTTGCCGAGCAATCAATTTAGAGTGGGCTGGAACTCTTATCATTCTTTGTCTTATTTGAAGCGGTACATCTTCCAGCAGTTCCAGCAGTACTTCTTTTAGAAATTGTCGATAATCTGCACCGTTTAATGTGTGCTTTTATTTTAAAATTATGACCTTACAAAGAAATTTTTTTCGCACAAAATGTAGCTTATTATGAGTGGAAAAACTGTTTTTTTGTACGATAAACGGTTCTGGAGATATTCGCAAAAAAACAAAATTTTTTCAATTTCAACACCCTGTATGTTAATAAGTAAGTTAATAGAAACTGTTTTTCAAATTTTTGGACGAGCTATCACATCCTGAAGTCCTGCGCATATATTATGAAACACCCTGTGTATGTATAATAACCTAAGTCCAGCTAGTAAACGACTGCACAACCCTAGGCACAACCTCTCTGTTAAAACATGGGAAATAATAATAAACTGCCATCTGTTAAAGTGATAGGGCCATTAATATTGCATCTGTCAATTTACACACGGTTCAAATCCAAGGTGTGTTATTAAGCGGCAGAGCAAAGCGATGCAAGCTTTATAGGGGAGTCGTTGGTGTCCGTATGTCCGTCAGTCCGCGAACACGATAACTGTCAAACGCTTGGACAGATTTGGTTCAAACATTGCACCATTATGCCACAAGCAATAAGCATCTCTGTCTCTGCTAAACGCTTGAACCTATTTAGTTCAAACTTTGCACAGTTGACCTATATGCCACATGTAATAACTCTATTGAAAATGGGCCAAATCCAATGACCCCGTGGGGTCACGCTTCTCTGTCCCTGCCAAACGCTTGAACCTATTCGGTTGAAACTTTGCACAGTAGACTTATATGCCACATGTTTGAAGCCAATTGAAAATGGGTCAAATCCAATAACTCCGTGGGGTCACACCAAGATGCTCTGCCGCTTTTTTAGACGCTCTTTATGGGTTTATTAAATGTTTACCATGAAATGCTCACTTAGCAATTTTGAACTTTTGAATTTTGATCGTAGCGACCGCCTGAATTCAGAAGGGCGCGTTCTGAAAATCTTTAACAGGCAATAACACAACAAACAAACAAGAGGAATAGCGACTCGCGCGGCCCATATTAATGCGTAAATAATGTCTAACGTCTGAGGAGGTAATCGTACACTAAAACTGTATTAATACAAGATTGTTAATCTCTAAACGTTCGTTATATACTTGCAGTTACAATTCCGGAACAAATATCGAAAGCTCTAGGTATAAATTTCGAGTAGGTATTAATGTATGTTGATAGAATGAAGTAGACTCACATGGTTAATGTAGATAGAATTTCACACGTCGGTAATGTAGAATGTCATCTATGGCGTTCTTCAATTGGTAAGATGGCGGTGAACCCCCCCAAATGAATCTTCCTTGCGGAATATTGATAAAATCGCCGGTTTCCGCTCAGGAATATCGATGTAGAAAGCACAATCAGGTAGGTACCTACTAATAAAGAAAAGAGTAAACGAGGAGTAAGAAGCCTAAAAATGATTATTCAAAGTCAAAAGGTGAATGCGTAATTTTTGTTAACATACCAAAAAACGACTTTAGAATATATCCGCAAATGCGTCAGCAAAGTGTCGAAAAGAAAATAACAAGATAAAACTTCACTACACTTATACAGCTACAATAAAAATCCCAAAAAGCAGACAAAAATTGTCGAGTAACCGTAATGCTCGCGTAATGGCGTGTATTCTTCTGTAAGTAACGATCGAATCTCGTGTTTGTACAAAAAGTGCGTGCGCTGAAAGAAATTAAAGAAAACTCTGCACGACCTTCGTCGGCGAAACAAAAAACATATGCTAAGATAAAAACAAATTTACTACACGAATTAATTTACATCTAAAACTAGTGAATTACAAAGAAGATACCTAGATTGCGTAAGGAAATGGAATTTAAACATGAAACATAAAAATGCATGTATCCGTAAATCCGCCTTCGTTCTTTACCGTCGATGATTAATCTTTTAAGGCGCCGCGAAGTCTATAGAAATTTTTGGAACGCTCGATACACGGTATCTGCCTCGCGGAACAGTCGCTCTTATTTTACAAAGGGGCAACACATGAATGTTTTTGTTTGCTAAAAGAAAACGACAATAGTGAAAATTTTTGGTGCTAGGCCATGGTCGTTTTCTTGCTGCAATTTTTTAACCAAGAAATCAAGAAAAAATTTATTTTTTGGGTCAAGTGTAATGCTGAGAACAAAGCTTTTCAAATTAATTTTTTTTTTAATTTTTGGAAATACTCTGAAAATCAGAGAATTTTCCAATGGCATGGAAAATTATTTCATTCGTCCTATGATAATTTCAATGTATCTATTTTTTTCTCCTGTCAAAGTAAATCGTTGTAACTTGTATACATTTTTACACCGGAAATTACGAATAGTTTTTATGACTTATTTAAAATGTTTAATCGTGCGCTAATATCTACGATATATGTTCTACGTCAACTCATTTAGTATAATCTCTTAGGACAGATGCGACGTGTTACTTTTTTTAAGGATAAATTCAAAGTGCTCTTAATTATAATAGCAGCTACCGACTATAAAGAAGTATGTCACTTGTTACAGCGTTTAGTGCGCAGGATAGATACGTCAATTTTTTAGCGTGCTTGTCAGACGATACATTATTAGGAACAACTGCCTAACGAAACAAAAACAGTGAAACATTTTTGGAGTTTATAAATAACGTTATTAAGAAGCATCATTAGGAAGCGTTTCTAAAAACATACAAGTGCGTGCTGCATTCATGGAATAACATAAACGCTTTACACCAGAACGGAGTTTCAAATTATTGTTAAAAATATCTACACGATTTTAATTTATTCTTCATACATTCAGAAGTGCCTATACTACAAAATAGGGTGGAATAGGGGAAAGGTAACATTAGTATTGATTGTCATAATAGAAGGCATTGTCAATTAGATTCGACTTGCAAATTACAATGTTGAGTTGGAATAAACAAAAATATTGATCATGGATCGTAAGTTTCAATTAAATACTTATTATTATCTGGTCCTATTATCCGAGACATTTTAATGTATGGGCGTAACCGGTGAAAGTCAGTGGGTAATAAACGGTAGTTATAAACGATGTAGCATTGTAAACCCTAAAAGGGGGAGTAAATGTAATTGGTTGCGAAATTATAAAAAAGTAAAATGTACAAATATACACAGTGCTCGTGTTTAGCATGGTCATAAAGGGCACGTAAAGTTCTAGTATGATGATTTTACGTACAAGTGTGAATCGTTAAAGACTTGCAATTAAGAGAAACAAAATAGCGTTTCGGTTGGAAAACCAAGGGTATCATACAAGCTTTTCTATATAATGTACTTTTCCGACCATCAGAATGCTATGTTATAGTCGCCCTCTACATCTCATCCCTAATCTAAATTTGTTCCATCGCAATTAAGCCATTTGGCAATGTGATCCTTATTTTAATCAAGCAACCCTAATCTGCTCTTGCTTAAATATTTGCGCAAATCGCAATAGCCTTTTTCAAAGTTCACATTTAGACGAAATTGCAAATGTAAAATCATTGTATTAAGGGAGGACAACGGCGACTTTATGGATTTCATTTCTATTTCCCACGGAAAGATTTACATTCCCACATTGGAATTCTAAAATTATTGAGAGTTACAGGCGTGTCGTTATAACGGATACATTCAGAAAGGGATTGAAAAGCTTTAGTAACACAAAGAAAATAGCAAATAAAGTTTTAGTAGAACAAAACATATATTCACCAGAGCAATTTATTGAGGGTAGATAAGGCATAACACCCTTAAATAAATGACACAAAAAGATACAAACAGCGTAGCATAAAATTTAAAACCATTATAGTGTTTGCGTGTATGCGCACAATAAAAAGGATTTATCACTGCTAATAATATTTTAATCAATTAAATAACTTCATTGAAGGAATACTGCAAAATCCATTGACCCCTTTCCTTATTGTCTATACGTGCCACTAGACGCATTTCTCAACATGTATGTACATGAAATCCTTAGATTTAATTTGATAGGTATATTGCTTATTTGTCTGTGCCCTTCCTATACTTAATAAGTATTTCGGGTGGAATATAATGGTAGTGAATCACTATTTGGTGTACGAAAAATGCGAGTCATTTTCGTTGTGAGAAGAGCGAGCCCGAGCTATGTCGAGCTCGGCTGTATGCGCTTTGCATTTTGTAACCGGAATCGTTTATCAACCCCGAATTTCGGGTCGGCGGTTGATTTATACCGATCTCGCCTTCGGCTCGCTCGGAATTGGTAAGTGCGTGTGTTAAGAAAAGATCACCTTACTTCGTTAGGGGAAGGGTAGTCGTTTTGAGTCATCCGCCATTTCGATTCAACCGCGTTTGTTTATCAGATGTGGACGTAGAGAGGCGAGTCTAAGGGCGGGTCCGAGATATGTCGAACTCGCCTTTGGCTCGCTCGGCATTGGTGTGCAAAGAAGTGTAGTGTGCATTTGGCCGTTGGTAAACGTGGTTTGCCACCTTGGACGTAGAGAGGGGAGTCTAAGGGAGGGCCCGAGCTATGCCGAACTCGCCTTCGGCTCGCTCGGCATTGGTGTGCAAAGAAGTGTAGTGTGTATTTGGCCGTTTTAAAACGTCGTTTGCCACCTTGGACGTAGAGAGTGGAGTGGAGGGTCCGAGCTATGTCGAACTCGCATTCGGCTCGCTCGGCATTGGTGTGCAAAAAAAGTGTAATGTGTGTTTGGCCGTTGGTAATCGTCGTTTGGCACTGTGGATGTAGAGAGGCGAATCTAAGGAAGGACCCGAGCTATGCCGAACTCGCCTTCGGCTCGCTCTTTATTGGTGTGCAAAAAGTGTGTGTTTTAGGTACATTTTATGCGTATATGAAACGCAACTCTACGTATTAAACTCGACAATATACTTAGGCCGTATGTTGCTATATACTTGGCGTTAAAAAGCATCCTCGAGGATTTTTACCAACCGCAAAGCTTAAGATAATGCTTTAAAAAGACAATTTCTGCTGGCGTTAAATTTGTCATAATTGTATTAATTTCTCTCTTCGCTCTTGAATGAGCGCAATCGCTACATTTGTTGTAGCGTCGGAGGCCGCCTTGCTGTGCTGGGGGTTTGCCTGTAGGAAGGCAATTTTATCGCGTATGATGTTTCCCCGGCTAATCCCCTAGGCTAGGCACATCGGTACCCTGGGCGAACGATTGGCGTTTTGTGTTCTACTTCTTCAACAAACCAAAGATACGCTTCGTACTCTCGACACCTCTGTCGCACCTTCCAGTGGCTTGGCACCACTCATTTGAGTCACTCTGCCGTGGTCTCATCCGCGCAGTTGATCAGCAACCAACCAGGTTTGAAGGTCGAACCTAGCAAGTGAGGACACACCGTTCTTAATAATAATAATAATAATAATACGCCTGATTAATCGCATCGATGACATCAGACGTGACTTGGGTCGAATTACACAATACATACAAGGAACTCGTTCTTCAAAATTAACACGACAAGTACAACACATAACTACAAAACTAAACAATCACACCACACGAGAACAAAATACAAACTATAACGAACATAGAGATACACTCACACAAAAACTATCAATATACACAAACCGTTTAAAACGCTATAGGGAAACTGCAGACAGAAAGCGCCATAACACACAATTTAAACATAACGAAAAACTATTTTACAGATCACTAACACAAAACAGCACTAATGAAAAACTCATTCCACCATCTCTACACTCACTTCAGCAATACTGGTTTGACTTATGGACCAAAGACATTAAACACAATCCACACGCCCCGTGGATTACCACAGAAACCACACGCACTGAATACATTACTCCTATGAATAACACAAACATCACTACAACAGACATCATTCAAACTATTAATCACTTACATAACTGGAAAAGTCCAGGCATTGATAACATTCACAACTTTTGGTGGAAATATTTTACCTACAATCACTCTTACCTTGCGCAACAATTTACTGAACTTCTTAATTCACCAGATCGCACTCCTGCATTCTTTACACAAGGTATCACTTACATGCTCCCAAAAGACAACAATACACAAGACCCATCTAAATATAGACCAGTTACATGCCTTCCTACAATATACAAAATCCTTACATCATGCATTACCAACAAAATATACCAACACTGTACTGATAACAACATTTTATACGAAGAACAAAAAGGGTGTACCAAGTGTTCCAGAGGCTGTAAAGAGCAACTCATTATAGATTCTGTAATACTTGAACAATCCAGACATAACAAACGAAACATACACACTGCATACATTGATTACAAAAAAGCATTCGATTCAGTACCACACTCTTGGTTACAACAAGTACTCTCAATATACAAAGTCAGCAACAATATTACACAATTCCTCAATTACATAATGTCATGTTGGAACACTACGTTAACACTAAACGACACAAAACTTATTACTGACCCAATACAAATTAAAAGAGGCATTTTTCAAGGCGATTCTTTAAGTCCGCTTTGGTTTTGTCTTGCTCTTAACCCACTTTCACATTTGTTAAACACTACTAACTTTGGGTACAATATTAAGCACAACCACGAAATACATCACAACATTACACACCTGTTTTACATGGACGATCTTAAATTATACTCTTCCACAAGCATAAATCTTAATCACCTTCTTTCTACACATTACCGAAACATTCTCACGTGACATACAAATGGACTTTGGAATTGATAAATGTAAAACACAACACATCACAGCTGGTAAAAGACAACTTTTAGATTATGAGCTAGAACAGGGTAATTTAATAAATTCCATGGTCGAGAATGATACTTATAAGTATCTTGGTTTTCAGCAAAATACACATATTAAACATACGAGTATAAAACAAACACTTATCACACAATACCTACAAAGAGTACGCAGTATACTTAAAACAAAATTACACGGTAGAAATACAATCAAAGCTATTAACACTTATGCCACACCAACCAGTGCTTACATACTCTTTTGGGATTATACGTTGGACAAATACAGATTTAGAACAAATACAGAGAAACACACGTACACTATTAACAAAACACCATATACATCACCCTTACTCCTCTACTATACGACTTTACCTTCCTCGTTCGGAAGGAGGTAGAGGACTTACAGATATAAAACTATTGCACCAAACACAAATACACAATTTACGACAATACTTTTATAACAAATCAGATACTTCAGTCTTACACAAAACAGTAACATATGCAGACAAATCTTACACACCACTTACTACACGAAACTAATGTACTCCCACCCACATCCAAACTTACATACATCACAAATAACATACAGACATGGAACCAAAAGCCTTTACATGGACGATTTCCACAAGAGGTTGGCCAGGATTGTGTTGATTCTATAGCAACGCACACTTGGTTGTCTGAATGTGATATCTTCCCGGAGACTGAGGGTTTCATGTTAGCAATACAAGACCAGGTCATTAACACACGCAACTATAAAAAACACATACATAAAGATAAAACAGTGACAAATGATTCTTGTCGACTTTGTTCACAAACATCAGAAACAATCCAACATATAATATCGGCATGCACACGACTTGCACAAACTGAATACAAACATCGACACGATCAGGTAGCTAAAATCATACATCAAAAATTAGCACTTAAACACAATCTCATAACAGATACGACACCATACTACAAATACACGCCACAGATCATACTCGAAAACAACACACACAAATTATATTGGGACAGGACACTACTCACAGACAAAACTATCCACAATAATAGACCAGACATTACACTTATAGATAAAACACAAAAATCCATTTGTATTATAGACATTGCCATCCCCAACACTAACAACTTAACTAAAACACATGCAGAAAAACACCGCAAATACACCGATATAGCTATCGAGCTTAAGACGCAATGGAGAATGAAATCTACTGTTATAGTTCCCATTATTCTTAGTGCTACTGGAGTTATACCAAAGACAATACACCACAATTTACAACTATTAGGTTTAGACAAAAACACATACAAACATTTACAAAAAGCAGTCATTATCAACACATGCCATATTGTTCGTAAATTTCTAAACATAACACAAGATACTACATACAGAAATGATCCACAACGTATACATGTAAACAACAGCACTCGCTCACAACACGGTACACAACATACTGTAATATCTCCACCTCTAACCCAAACAAACACACAAATACAACTTACCGAACAAACAAGTACAACAAATGATACAACATATACTACAATCAGAGATTCACCTCTGAAGCAAACCACATTATCACCACCCATTAGTATTCAACCCAAACGCAAAAGCCTAAACAGCACTTTAGACTCACAACATGACACACAACATACTGTAATATTCCAACTTAACTCAACCAACCACACAAACACAACTTCCTGAACAAACAAACGCAATAAATACAAGTAACGCAACACGCACTACAAAGACGCCCTCACCCACACGGCCTAGCACAGCTAAAAAACACAATACTCTTTCTTCTCAGAAACACACCACGTTATCACAAACACAACCCACTCGTACTCAACCCAAACGCAACAACCTTAACAGCACTACAGGCTCACAAAATACTGTAATGTCTCCACCAGTAACCCATGCAACAACAGAAATACAACTTCAAGAACAAAGAAACACCATAAATACAAGTAACGCAACATGCACTACAAAGACAGGTCCATCCAATAAAGTTACACGCCCTAGCACATTTAAAAAACACAAAACTCCTTCTTCACAGAAACACACCACATTTTCACAACCCACTCATATTCAACCGAAACGCAAAAACCTTAACAGAACTACAGGCTCACAACATACTAAAATATCTCCAGCAAAAACCCAAGCAACCTCTCAAATACAACCTCAAGAACAAAGAAACACCATAAACACAACTAACGCAACATGCACTACAAAGACAGGTCCACCCAATAAAATTACACGCCCTAGCACAGTTAAAAAACACATAACTCCTTCTTCACAGAAACACGCCACATTTTCACAACCCACTCGTATTCAACAGCAACGCAAAAACCTTAACAGAACTACAGGCTCACAACATACTAAAATATCTCCACCAAAAACCCAAGCAATTTCACAAATACAACCTCAAGAACAAAGAAACATCATAAATACAAGTAACGCAACATGCACTACAAAGACAGGTCCACCCAATAAAGTTACACGCCCTAGCACAATTAAAAAACACATAACTCCTTCTTCACCGAAGCACACCACGTTATCACAACCCACTCGTATTCAACCCAAACGCAGAAACCTATACAGCACTACTAGCTCACAAAATACTGTAATATCTCCATCAATAACCCAAGCAACCTCACAAATACAACCTCAAGAACAAAGAAACAACATAAACACAAGTAACGCAACATGTACTACAAAGACAGGTCCATCCAATAAAGTTACACGCCCTAGCACAGTTAAAAAACACAATACTCCTTCTTCTCAGAAACAACCCACTCGTATACAACCGAAACGCAAAAACCTTAACAGCACCACAGGCTCACAAAATACTGCAATATCTCCACCAAAAACCCAACCAACCTCACAAATACGACCTCAGGAACAAAGAAACACCATTAATACAATTAAAAAACACAAAACTCCTTCTTCACAGAAGCACACCACGTTATCACAACCCACTCGTATTCAACCCAAACGCAAAGCCAAAGAAACACTTACACAATAAACTCCATTTAATAAAATTACAGGGACACTAATCGTTACTTGATTTTAATCCGTGCGATTAGTTAACCAGGCTAGACCTGAGTTCTCACAAGAAACACCGACCATAATAATAATAATAAATTATAAATATAAATTTTTGTTTTGTTTTCCTCTTTCCTGATAGCGTTGGCTATTGTGCCCATCAATAGGTATGTTGGTAAGTACGAATTACATTATCCCTAGATGTCCAATGTACGTGTGTGATTTTTTTATTTTATTTTTTATTTTTTTTTTTATTTTTTTTTTATTTTTTATTTTTTTTTTTAATGACCCTACATAACTTCACCAGACACAGACACAGACACTAATCGTTACTTGATTTTAATCCGTGCGATTAGTTAACCAGGCTAGACCTGAGTTCTCACAAGAAACACCGATAATAATAATAATAATAATAAACCCCCTGTGGGTTCGGGGATAGAATAGGCCCACTCTCGCCCTAGAGAACGTAAAAGGCGATCAATGGGCACTAAAGGTGACAAGTCCAACCACCTTTAGTACTTACCTACCCACTTTACCTTCCAACTCCCACATCCATGTTCCCTACTTTCCTACATTATACACAACACGCAGGTGGATATTTGCTTACGCGAATATCTTGAAGAGTGACGCCTTCACGTGTTCCTAGTCACCCCATATTCTCATGAAAATGGAGTTTAAACAAAGCCTCGGAAAAATGCCGCTACCTGAGGAGCGTCAGGGCACGTCTCGAGCTATCGCTGGGCGTTGCAGCATGCGAGCCGATAGTGACGAGTTGGTGAACAGGCGGCCGCTCGTCGGGATACCCGAAACCTCTACAGCCGAAAGAAGACTACGAAGAGGACAACGACCACCTGAAGAGGACCGCCATGAGACCTTTGTGCCTGCTTCTCAACCGCTTGTGGATGGGACCAGCGCAAAGGAAACCTCCAAAAGACGTATGAAATGGGACGAAGGGATGAATCGCTTCATTTTTGGTACGTATCTGGAGATCACGAAGATGGAAACGGACAGGACAGCATACAGAGGTAAACTATATCACGCGTTCATTACACAATACCCACATTTAGCACACTTAACAGAACAACGCATTGCAGATCAACAACGTAGAGTTATCATTAAGCACACCACGTTATCACAACCCACTCGTATTCAACCCAAACGCAGAAACCTATACAGCACTACTAGCTCACAAAATACTGTAATATCTCCACGAATAACCCAAGCAACCACACAAATACAACCTCAAGAACAAAGAAACACAATAAATACAAGTAGGTATCGCAACATGCACTACAAAAACAGGTCCACCCAATAAAATTACACGTCTTAGCACAGTTAAAAAACACAATACTCCTCTTTCTCAGAAACAACCCACTCGTATTCAACCGAAACGCAACAACCTTAAAAGCACTACAGGCTCACAAAATACTGTAATGTCTCCACCAATAACCCAAGCAACAACACAGATACAACCTCAAGAACAAAGAAACACCATAAATACAAGTAACGCAACATGCACTACAAAGACAGGTCCACCCAATAAAGTTACACGCCCTAGCACAGTTAAAAACACATAACTCCTTCTTCACAGAAACACACCACGTTATCACAACCCACTCGTACTCAACCCAAACGCAAAAACCTAAACAGCACTACTAGCTCACAAAATACAGTAATACCTCCACCAATAACCCAAGCAATAACACAAATACAACCTCAAGGACAAAGAAACACCATAAATACAAGTAAGGCAACATGTACCACAAAGACAGGTCCACCCAATAAAGTTACACGTCCTAGCACAGTTAAAAAACACAAAACTCCATCCTCACCGAAGAACACCACGTTATTACAACCCACTCGTATTCAACCCAAACGCAAAGCCAAAGAAACACTTACACAATAAACTCCATTTAATAAAATTACAGGAATTATTATAATGATTCTTGTTGTGTTTTGTTTTCCTCTTTCCTGATAGCGTTGGCTTATTGTGCCCATGTGTGATTTTTTTTTTTATAATTTTTTTTTTATTTTTTAGACCCTACATAACACAGACACAGACACAGACACTAATCGTTACTTGATTTTAATCCGTGCGATTAGTTAACCAGGCTAGACCTGAGTTCTCACAAGAAACACCGACCATAATAATAATAATAATAATGGTTGAATGGTTGGTTGAATGGTTGAATGGTTGGTTTATTAATAAAAGAAATGTTTCCATGTAAAGGTCTGTCCAAGTCTTAGACTTATCGGCCAGGCCATAATTAACATAAAATTGAAAATAAATAGGTTTTGTTTCTTATCGTTACAAATAAAAGAGTTATTCCATAACGTTAATGCGTACATGAAATATTTAGATTATATAATTTAAACTATAACTAAAACTTAATAAGCTGTTTCTTAAATTAACTATATGTACTTTTAATATGGAAAAAAAAAAA